>NW_022164783.1:0-300000 GCF_008728515.1 Papio anubis
TCAAATGTCCTCATCTTTTGAGGACACCAATCAGATTGGATTACAGTTCCCCCTAAAAGGCCTCATTCTAACTTAGTCACCTCTTTAAAGGCTCTATCTACAAATACCTTGTGAGACCCTGGGGATTGGAGTGATCCTAAGAATTTTGGAGGCGGATATAATTCAGACCATACTATTCCTTAAAAGGAGTAACATATATTAGAAAACCAAGATAGAGATCCTTAGACATAAAAAATCCCCACATTATCAGGGAGAAATAACACATGATACATAAGAAGTATAAGACATATCTACAAGACAGATAATGTCGCAGTGCAGTGTAATAGGTGTGCAGTAACTCCTCCCCTTTTTTAGGTCTTGAGCAAAATACATACACTTCTGAGCCTTGTTCCTTGTCTGGAAAAATGGGAATAATTGGATTGCTGAGACTAAATGGGATAATTTATGTCACATTCTCAACAGCTTGGCATGTAGTAGGTGTTGAGTAGATGCTGCTTACCTTCTTTTTCTCCTCTCTTCAAAAATATTCTGTTAGGTTTGGGTGCCACATTTTAACAGGGACCCTGATGGCATTCTGAAGACTATTGGTTCTAGGTGATTCTTTCCTTCCCCCTCCCAAAAGTGATCTTTTTTTCTGATTATGTAACAATGTACATTCATGTTGAAAAATCCTAACTAGAGAGAAGTGAGGCAGAAAGTGAACAGAACCCCATAACAAATATCCGCCCTGGCAGATGATAACCACTGTTTACGGTTTGGTGTCTAGCCTCTGGCCTTTCTTTTTATATAAACATATATTTGTTTTCCATATAAAAGTAAAGTAATTCATAATTCGTCTGTATGTCACTAAGTATAGATCCAGCCCATTCAATTTTACATTTGCATTTCATTATATTGGGGAAAGGGGTGGGGAATGGGAAGACTCCTGGCACACAGTGAGGAATGCCCAGTTACACAAACTCATTTTTCTCTAGAACTGCTCAGGGCCTTTAATATACACAGTGACTGTCCAAGAGGATGATACAGCAAGTGGCATGTGCCCCATTATTAAACTGTTTTGTCTCAGCTCTACACGCCACCCCCACTCAACTCAGCAAACCTCATTTCAGTCCGCCAGATTCCCTGTTAAACTCAGCCACTAGGGGGTGCTCGTGGATGGGGACGGGGAGAATTGGAGGAGGGACTTCCTGTTTGTTTCCTGCCTGTTTCCTAGCAGCGCTTCCCATTGGCAGCAGCAAGTACTTCTGTAGCCCCAGCTGAATAGTTTCCTTCCCAATACTTACAGAACCAGCCTCTTGCGTAAGAGGTGCCAGCACCAGCTGACTGGCATCCCCTCTTCAGAGGTCTGGATCCTAAACCCTCAGTGCCTCTCTTCTTTTGAGCTCAGAGTCTAGCACCCAACAAGTGGCACCCCCTCCTCAGAGATCTAAGCTTCAGCTCTGTGGTGCTTTCCCACAAGCTTAAAGGATTTAATAGAATCAGCCCTATGGACACCAGCTAGTATATTTAGGAATACTAGCCCTAGGGGTGATCACTCCTTCCTGCATTTGCTACCTCTGTGATAACTTGGTGTTCTTCTGCCTCTTTGGTTGCTTGGTTAACAGATTTTATACCTTTATATTAAATTCTTTCTGTTCAAGTGACTGGTAGGTTTCCATCGCCTTTCTGGCCTGTGATAGGAGACAATCTAGACCCTTCCTTAAGGAACAGCTCAAGGGTCCAGCATTTTGTTAAACGCTGTTTGAGAAAGGTAGCCCTGAGCATTACTATTAAGTTAGAAAAAAAATCATTAAGGAAGCCTCATTTAGACTCCATGAGCCTCCCTGTAGAAATAAGGGAAAGGAGAGCAAAGGCTATATATGCTACCAATTTAATATGCAACCATTATTTTTCAGCAACTAGGTCTGCCATTAGTGAAAAGACTTTGAAGAATCACCAAGATGCATATTGAAAGTTAACCCTAAGGAGTTATGTTTGAGCCAAGACTTGCGGATCTTGAACATTTAATCTTCATTTGAGTTCATTTTATCATTTCTTAAAGTCTTTTAGTCATTTTGGCTTAATCATTTATCATGCTCCTTTTCTCTTAGATGTGTGGATTGAGACACCTTTTCTTTAAAATATAGTGCTCAACCCAACAAGCCATGAATATTCCCTCTCCACTTTACAAAGCTAATTAAATTCTCTTTCCTACAATAGTATTGATTCTTCCTGCCAACTTTTCCTTTAAAATATCCTTCACACTCATCTTTTCCTACTCATTTCAGCTGCCACAACTTTCCTTTGCATTCTTCTTCTCCTGCCTGACCTGCTCTAGGAACTTTTCCACTATTCTTCTAACTTCCAGCTGCTCCCTATTCCAGTTCACCCCCACCGTGTCATTACCAGATTGATTTGCTGTATTCACTAATTCCTCTGGTCAAAGCCCTTCCTTCAAAGGTTCCCAAGTATCCACAGATCCAGCTTCCTTAGCATGACATTCAGGTCTCCCCCAGTGTAATCTTTGCAGTTTGATCTTGAGGAACTTATTTTCCTGACCCTATTACTGCAGTCAAACAACTTACTCATTGTTCTTAAATTGGCCCTTAGCTTTTTTTTGCCTACAAGCTTTTCCTTACTTCATTGCCCTAATCAAGAATGTTCTACCTGTTCTTACTTCCCATCCAAATATCCTCCGGTCTTCAAGTCCTAAATCATTGGTGCCCCCCCCTCCTTTTTTTTTTTTGAGACCAACTTTTGCTCTTGTTGCCCAGGCTGGAGTGCAATGGCACAATCTCGGCTCACCACAACCTCCACCTCCCGGGTTCAAGTGATTCTCCGGCCTCAGCCTTCCTGAGTAGCTGGGATTACGGGCATGAACCACCACGCCTGACTAATTTTTTGTATTCTTAGTAGAGATGGGGGGGGGGTCTCTCCATGTTGGTCAGGCTGGTCTCGAACTCCTGACCCCAGATGATCTGCCCGCCTGGGCCTCCCAAGTGCTGGGATTACAGGTGTTAGCCACCGTGCCCAGCCAGTCATTGCCCTTCTTTAAGCAGTCTTTCCTTACTCCTCCAGTAAGCTCATCTTCTTCCTTCCCTGAACTCCTACATCCCTCAATGATTTTACTCCTTACTAATACTAGCTACCACTTATTTAGCATCTACTACATGACAGGTATGTAGCTGGATGCCTGATTATCACTAATCCTCTCTACCCTGTTTTGGATAAAGAAGTGGAGACTCAGAGAGGTTGAGAGTTTCCTAAGGTCATGTAGGTTGTAAAGAGGTGGCGTTAAGGGTAGAGGCTTCCTTCAATTTTACCATGCTGTTACCTGTTGACCTTCAAGTCAGAAGGCCTGGGTGTATAGCAGGTTCTGTCACTGATTAGCAGTCAAACCTTGCATGGATCACTTCACTTCCATGGACTTGATTTTTGTATCTCCATTGCTCTTCCTATCACTAACATTCTGCGATGCCGTTCACAGAGGGTCATGAATCCCATTATGCTTTTCTAGATGACAGAAAAGGCCTCAGACAATCCAGACTGGTGTTTTTACTGAGCCTTGAATTCCCAGAAAAGGGGAGATGTGGTGGGGTCGGGACACAGAAGCGATTGTTCTTTGTAGGATGTTTGGAGGCATCTTGTCATATTGAATTAAGCATTTATCTTTATTTAGAAACTCCAGAAATTTTACAGGAAGGGTTTGTTAAGGAAAGGGTTGAAATTGTCAACCTGCCATAGAATCACAGATGAACAAAAGCTGTGGAGAGTTCCTTTTTCCCCTGGATAGCAGAGGGGTTTGCCTTTTCATTTTGTGGGCCTTATGGAAGAGCAGACACATGTCTCTTTTTACAGATGGGAGATTTTGTTCAGCAACTGCCAAACCAACCTGGGCCAAACCCCATGGAGCCACTTGAGAGCTGGAGATGTGCAGCTTTTGCTAGAACACATATCCTGACCCTTGAGCCTTGCAGGCTGAAATTACACAGCACTGACAGAGCCATGCACACTGAAAAAGGAAGCTAATATCAAGGCAGAGAGGGGTCCATCTCAGTCATCGTTAAGTTGAATTCCTCATTGTCCTTACCCTGACCCTTGCTGTGGAAAGAACATGGCCTTAAAATTTAGGCAAACTGGATTTACAGCCAGGCTCTTGTTATTCACCTTGCTGAGTTTTAGTTTCTTGTTTAATAAATGAAAGTCACACCACTCACCTTATTGCATCATTTTTAAAATGAAAAGAAATGAACATAAAGCACCTATATCAAAGTAGATACTCAACAAAGATTAGTTTATCTCCCTCCCTCTATCTTAAATAGTTAACCTGGTACCAGCAACTAAACTGTATTTCTGAATTCAAATGGAAGTGTTGGTGGGAGGGTGGGTTAAGATGGCATGTCAGAGAAAGAGGCCACACGAATACTATCCCACTCCATACATTCTCTCCTCATTTGAATATCTCATTTGTCAATTTTGCAAGAAAGTTAAAAAAAAAAAAAAAAACCACTCATTGTTTAGGAGATTTCATGCTTTCCCTCCATCCTGCTTCTTGAGGTAAATCCTAAAAAAGTCAGTGCAGCATTTCTCAGCACTGTTACCACCAATCCCAATAAGTGGCTCTTCTAGCATGCTTTTAAGTGCTCTCATGACTAATAAAGTGTGACATGGCTGAGATTTGCTAGCCTTCTCTTCAGGGCGTACATTCTAGCTGACAAAATATGGCTAAATTTAGCTGCCTTCAGACAACAAGCCTCTTACAAACAAAGAGGGCTGCAAAGGCAAAAATGAGCCATGACACGTCTCCGTCCTAACATGGTTCTGCCCAGCCTCGCCTTCATACCCCAGCCCTCAGCACAAAGATATCTATGTGTATGGGCAGTGTCTGAGCTGGGTGCCGATGGTGGCAAGGTAGACTCTAGGTAAGGTTGTTTTTCTTGTGGACTCTGACCCAAGGGTCCTTACCAAGTGGAAGGATGGGGATTTAGGCAGCAATAGAGTGAGTGAAGATAATAATCATACCAGAGGTTTCCTTAGCCCTGACTGTGTGCCACCCTATGCTCTAACCATGACACCCCACTGCCTCCAGTAACAATGCATTATCAGGCCTGGAAGAGAGCCCAGAGACCATTTAACTTAACACCCAAATTTTGTGCTTGCAACAATCAAGGCCCCCAAATGGAAGGCAGCTTGCTCAGGGTCCCACAGCCAAAGGGTGGCTGGTTTAAGGCAGGAACACCATGCTCCTGCCTCTCGGTCAACTTAAACTGCTTCACAGGAAAGATAAGCATGGGAAATCTGCCCAGACATATGGGAGGCACTTTGTGGAGGAGAATCATATGTTGCTAAAGCATTCTGAGAGCTAAAACTGTCTCCCTTCCAGTCCAAAGTTTGTGTAGCTGGATCCAAAACATTGTAAATGCATTTGGCATAGATGACACAAAGAAACTGACCTTGCTGTGGCAGGAAGGGACACTGAATGTGGTAGTGGACATTCCCTGAGTTCAGTCAGAGAGCCCAGAGCAGACAGGTAAGGACCTCCAATCAGTTGGAGGCTCAGATTCAAGTTCCACTGAAGCTCAAAGGAAGAGAGCCACAGTCCCCTGGGGGTGTGGAGGGAAATAGAATGATACCTTTCAGCCCATTGTTAGAATTTCTGATCCAGGCACATCCTCTGAGTGCTGGGTATCACTTGTTGACAGCTGCTTCTTTACCACCCCCTTATGCCCTCCCAGTGTCTCAGGGGAATGATGGCTGGGAACCGCATTGTTCAGACTCCTGTGCCAGCAGGGTTCCTGATACGGTTGCAGTTCTCCCTGCAAGATGTACTCATGTGAGTGTTAGAAGTAGAAGCCATTCTTCCTCAGGCAGTGCTGCTGAACACATGGCTTTAGCCGCATGTTATCAGTCGCATCCATGTTCCTCTGACTGGCAGGGGTTACAGGGCCACCTGTGAACACCGCCTGTGGTGGTTTTCTGCAGTTTCTTGACCCCTGGGAGGTGGTGATAGCTTCCCGATTCTCAGAATCACAGCTATGGTGGTAAAGCTGAAAGCCAGTGACTGACCCCTTGCTTCAACATATCCAGCTGGTCCTTACAAAGCTTCTGAAAGCTCCCGATTCCCTGTGTTCCATCCTTTTGTTTGAAATACATAAAGTGGCTTCTGTCCTCTTGACTTAGCTCTGTTGCTGAATACATTTAGTTATAATCAGAAGTAATTTGTCGAACACTTCCCTTGTGCTAGGACTATGCTAAGCATCATGTCATTCAATCCTCACTATAAGAACATAATCGTTCTCATTCTACAGATGAAAAAATGAAGGATTAGGTAGATAAGGCAACTTTCTGGGCTCACCTAGTTAGTGAATGGCAAGCTAAGATTGAACCCAGGTGGTCTGACTCCAGACTCTTAGCCACTTTCAAAATTGGCCCCCTTCGTTTCCAGATTACAGCCTACCTCAGGAGTGTCTTGCCTAAGGCTACCATCTAGGATGAGCTGAATCTCAAAGAAAAAAGTCAGGGTTTCAAAGAGAAAAACTAAGGGACTCATTCCTTGTCCCTCCTCTACAGCTGTTCTATAGCTGATGAAATTCTACAAATAAGTGCCAAGCTCCATGTACCCCACCTTCCACCTGACATGTCCTTACTCTGTTACTCCTCACCATAACCTGCGTGATAGGGATTATTGCTGTCATTTTGTGGGTGAGGCCAACTCAGATCTCCTCCATGGAGCCTTCTTCACTTGACCACCTGCCCCAGTCAGAAGTAAGGCTTCCCTTGCATTAGTGCAAGGAATGGCAAACTGTTTCTAGCTCTCATGTGGCAGGGATCTCAGTTCATTTTGGATTGGGGTAAGTTGCATGTATGTTCACCTCTCCTGTTGGTTTGTAAGTTGTGTCAGTTGCCAGGTGGCAAATCAGACTACAGCAGGACCTTGAAGATGCCTCCTTGCTCTTTAATGGGATCTCCAGAAGAACACTGACCATCAGAATTTGGTTATACAATCCCCCAGCTCCTCTTCCAAGTCTCATTTCCTAACACATCTGCTTCCATAAGTTTCTGATCTTGACTCCTGACCACAACTCTGATTCAGGTATGTGCTCACTTAGCTCTGCTTGTCCTTTGACCTGACACCTGCTAATTGCCTGGTACATGTAAATTGGAGCTGGATCTATACTGGCAGATTGTTCTCACAACTCTCAAGGGTCTGACTTACTTTTTCCAGGAATAATTCTAGTGCTTACATGGTATATTACTCCTCGACCCTATTTCTGACTGCCAGATAGCCTTGGGGTTTCTCACTGCCGGCACAGTGACCCATTCTTGGTAGAGACTTGAGAAATGTCTGCTGAATTGAACTAAAAGTGAATCTCCATAATTTGGAGAAAAAAAAAAAAAAAAAACCTCAGAAATGAAAGATTACTGAAATTGACAGTTATCAAAGAAGAAAGAAAGTGTCATTTGCCATATCAGGGGCACTAGGTAGGTCAGGGAGGATGAGGATGGCTCAAAAGGTATTTCAGGAGGTGTTTGTCAGTTTGATTAGAGAATTCAGACAAAGCAGATTAGACAGGATCCAAAAGAAAGAAGAAAGATGCATGAAAGAGACTGAAAGTAGAGACCACATGGGGCTTTATAAAGCTGAAAGGCAGACCCGGGGAAGCAATTGTCAGGGGATAAGTGTCAAGAAAAGGCTTTGTAGGGAAAAGAGGCACAGGAGGGAATGGGAGAGGAGAGAGTGAGCTCTCAGAAGATGGAATATAAAATAGGGAAACAGGTCAAAAGCTTAGGAAACATATTAAAAGGGAACAGAGAAGAATAAAAAAAGAAGAAAGATGATAGGAAAGAGCAGGAGAAAGACAACTACAAATTCCACTAAGAATTAAAAATGAACAGGAAGATCACTGAAAAATCCTTCATGAGGGCAAAATGAGCTAAATGCATACTGGGAGATTCCTGTCATTGTTCCAAAGTTTCTGACTTTTCAGAAACACTTCTAGCATTCCCATGATACAGGCATACCTCGGAGATACTGAGTTCCAGACCACCACAATAAAGCAAGTCACAATTTTTTGGATTTTCCTAGTGCATATAAGAGTTATGTTTACACTATGCTGTAGTGTATCATGTGTGCAATAGCATTATGTCTTTAAAAAACAGTATACACACCTTATTTTAAAATACTTTATTGCCAAAAACAAACTGCTAACGATCATCTGAGCCTTCAAAGAGTCGTAACCTTTTTGCTGGTGGAAGGTATTGCCTTGATATTAGTGGCTGCTGATGAATCAAGGTGACCATACTGCAGGTTGGGATGGATGTGGCAATTTCTTAGAATAAGGCAACAGTGAAGTTTGTTGCATCAGTTGACTCTTCTTATCATGAAAGATTTCTCCGTAGCACATGATGCTGCTTGATAGCATTTTATCCACAGTAGTACTTCTTTCAAAATTGGAGTCAATCCTCTCAAACATCACCACTGCTTTATCAGCTAAGTTTGTGATATTCTAAATCCTTTGTTGTCATCTCAACAATGTTCACAGCGTCTTCACCAAGCGTAGATTCCATCTCAAGAAAGCACTTTATTTGTCCATCCCTAAGAAGCAACTCCTCATCTGTTTAAATTATATCATGAGATTGCAGCAGTTCAGTCATATCTTCAGGCTCTACTTCTAATTCTAGTTCTCTTGCTAGTTCCACCACATCTGCAGTTACTTTATCCTCTGACGTCTTGAACCGCTCAAAATCATTCATGAGGGTTAGAATCTTTCAGAAGATTTGAAAAAAGGAATAGATGTCTTTCAAATACCTGTTAATGTTGGTATTTTGACCTCCTTCCATGAATCACGAATGTTCTTAAATGGCATCTAGAATGGTGAATGAATCCTTTCCAGAACTCTTTCAATGTGCTTTGCCCAGGTTCATCAAAGGAATCACTATCTATGGCAGTTATAGCCTTACAAAATGTATGTCTTAAATAATAAAATTTGAAAGTCAGAGTGACTCCTTGATCCATGGGCTGCAGAATGGATGTTGTGTTAGTCTTTAAAAACCATGAATCTCCTGGTACATCTCCATCAGAACTCTTGGGGAGCCAGGTCCACTGTCAGTAAAACCGTGCAGTAAACACATGTGCTGCCTTCAAGGCTTTGTTGTTTTATTTCTAGGGCACAGGCAAAGTAGATTTAACATAATCCTTAAGGGCACTAGGATTTTTCAGGATGGTAAACGAACATTGGTTTCAACTTAAAGTCACCAGCTGCATTAGCACCTAACAAGAGAGTTAGCTTGTTCTTTGATGCTTTGAAGCCAGGCATTGACTTGTCCTCTCTGGCTATGAAAGTCCTAAATGGCAAATTCTTCCAATAGAAGGCTGCTTTGTCTACACTGAAAATCTGTTGTTTAGTGTAGCTGCCTTCATCTATGATGTTAGCTAGACATTCTGGATAACTGCTGCAGCTTCTACATCAGCACTTGCTGCTTCACCTTGCACTTTTATGTTCTAGAGATGGCATCTTTCCTTAAACCTCATGAACCAACCTCCACTAGCTTCAGACTTTTCTTCTGCATCTTCCCCACCTCTCTCAGCCTTTGTGGAATTTAAATGAGTTCGGGTTTTGCTCTGGGTTAGGCTTTGGCTTAAGGGAATGCTGTGGCTGGTTTGATCTTCTATCCAGAACACTCAAAATTTCTCCATATCAGCAAAAGCCTATTTTGCTTTCTTATCTTTGGTGGGTTTACTATAGTGGCACTTTTTTTTTTTTTTTTGAGATGGAGTCTTGCTCTGTCGCCCAGGAAGAAATTTTCCTGCCTCAGCCTCCCAAGTAGCTGGGATTACAGGTACACGCCACCATGTCCTCCTAATTTTTTTTTTTTTTTTTTTTTTTTTAAGTAGAGATCGGGTTTCACCATGTTAGGCAGACTGGTCTCGAACTCCTGACCTCAGGCTATCTGCCTGTCTTGGCCTCCCAAAGTGCTGGTGACATGAGCCACCGCTCCTAGTCTGTAGTAGCACTTTTAATTTCCTTCAATAACTTTTCCTTTGCATTCACAACTTGGCTAACTGGTGCAAGAGGCCTACCTTTTGGTCTGTGTTGGTTTTTGGCATGCCTTCTTCACTAAGCTTAATCATTTTTCACTTTTAACTTACAATGAGAGACATATGACTCTTCCTTTTACTTCAACACTTACAGGCAATTGTAGAGTTTTAACACTGGCCTAATTTCAACATTGTGTTTCATGAAATAGGGAGGCCTGAGGGAGAGACACATGGGAATGGCTAGTTGGTGGAGCAGTCAGAACACAAAACTTTTCTTGATTAGGCTGGGCACAGTGGCTCACGCCTGTAATCCCAGCACTTTAGGAGGCCAAGGTGAATCACGAGATCAGGAGTTCGAGACCAGCCTGGTCAACATGGTGAAACCCCATCTCTACTAAAAATACAAAAAAAAAAAAAAAAAAAAATTAGCTGAGTGTAGTGGCAAGCGCCTGTAATCCCAGCTACTCAGGAGGCTGAGGCAGGAGAATCGCTTGAACCCGGGAAGCGGAGGTTGCAGTGAGCCGAGATGGCGCCACTGCACTCCAGCCTGGGCGACAGAGCGAGACTCTGTCTCAAAACAACAACAACAAAACAAAACAAAACAAAAAAACACTTTTATTGATAAAATGCCTTATCAGCTTATTGACTTGTTGTCTTATATGAGTACTGTTCATGGTGCCTCAAAACAATTACAATAATAACATCCAAGATCACCAATCACAGATCAGCATAACAAACATAATAAAAAAGTTTGAAATATTGTGACAGTTACCAGTGTGTGACAGATACAAAGTGAGAACTTGCTGGTGGAAAAATGGCACCATTAGACTTGTTCAATGCATGGTCACCACAAACCTTCAATGTACAGCAAGTGCAGTATCTTCGAAGTGCAATAAAGTTATGGTGGTTAATACTGTCAACTTGATTGAAGGATGCAAAGTATTCATCCTGGGTGTGTCTGCGAGGGTATTGCCAAAGGAGATTATTATTTGTGTCAGTGGGCTGGGGAAGGCAGACTCACCCTTAATCTGGTGGACACAATCTAATCAGCTGGCAGCGAATATAAGGCAGGCAGAAAAATGTGAAAAGGAGAGAGACGGGCCTAGCCTCCCAGCCTACATCTTTCTCCCATGCTGGATGCTTCCTGCCCTTCAACGTCAGACTCCAAGTTCTTCAGTTTTGAGACACGGAGTGGCTCTCCTTGCTCCTAAAGCTTGCAGACGGCCTATTTTGGGACCTTGTGATCATGTAAGTTATAAGTTAATACTTAATAAACTCATATATATTCTATTAGTTTTGTCCCTCTAGGGAATGCTTATACAAAAGTAAAGCACAATAAAATAAAATTACATGTGTGTATATTGGTAAACCTATGCTAGAGTGAACATCAGTAACAAACCATCCCCAAATTTCATTGCCTTGAATGACAATGGTTTGTTTCTTGCTCATACTATAGGCTCATTGTGGGCCAATTGCTGTTCTGTCCTCACTTAGAGACCCAGACTGAAGGAGGCTCCATCTCTCTCTGTCCCCAAATGCTGAGACAGAAAAAGAACATGGCGAATCACGTGCTGGCTGTTAAAGCTTCTGCCTGAGAGTGAAGCATATCGTGTCCACTTACATTTCATGGACCACCAGTGAGTCACATGGCTATGGCTGACATCCAAAGAAGTGGGAGTGTCATCCCACTACATACTCAAAAGAAATAGAAATACTTGATCAAGAGAATTAAAGACTACTATGTGGAAAATTCTCTGGTTCTCTATTTCCAGCCTGGCATTTTCTTCACCAGAATTCCAAGAGTCATAAAGTGGCAGAGTAGGAAAGAAGGAACCTGGCAAAGTGCCTAGCCTGGCTTTTTGAGCTTTTTGGTAGGGAAACTGAATCTCAAAGAGATGAAGTGACTTATTGAGGATCATGTTGCTGATGGAACAGCCAAGCCCCTGATTCTCTGCTTTCCTTGCTGCTTGGACCACACCAGGGCACTTCTATTAGCTTAACAAATATCTACTCATTTGAACTACCAGATTCATTTCATTTTGGAACAGGCTTTTAATTACTACTATAAGAAAAGGAAGGGTTCTTGCCAAATGCCTGGGTGCTGCCAAGTTCCTTGTACCTCCAATAACGAATCCCAACCATATAAATAAATAGAAGGCAATTAAGAGTTTGAAATAAGAATTTGGGTAGGATTAGAGAGAAATGTTTGATGATACACATTATCACTTCTGCAAAACATAGAATTATTTTTGGCCATTAGAAGATATATGCATAACTATATATGCATATATATACATATGCATATATATACACACATATATATACACACACATACACATATGTATAGAAATATATTTGCATCTATGTAGACTATTTCCAGAAAGATGTCCAAGAACGTGGTAATAGTGGGAGGGCATCTGTGAGCAAGAGACAGACGTATATTTTCTCATATGCCCTATTGTACTGTCTGGAATTTTCTACCATGCGTGTATTACTTTTTCAATAAAAATAGTTAATAAAAAATACAAGTAAGATTTTTAAAAGTAACAGATGTCAAAAAATGCTTAATGGGGCTCTGCAGTATCTTTCAGAGTAACGTGAAGTAGAACAAGATGAGGAGAAAGACGAAAATGGAAGCAACTGACAGCACTTTCCAGCAGGCAGTACATTTTTTAGCAAGTTGCAATATATTTTTATGTCAGACAAGCATAATTTAAATATCATTAGGCTGAGATAGTCAAGATCTGGGTTCAAGCCCCCCAAATGCACTGTAATCTTTTACTATTACTCTGGGAGGAAATTACTTGAACCTCTGTGGTTCAGATTTCCTATCTGTTAATAGGCCAAGATTTGGGTTTCTTCTATCAAGGTCTGCTTGTGCGCTGGCCAGTTGGACAGCCAGCACATGCAGTAGAAAGATCACAGACATGCTCTGGTTTGCATTCTACACCACCAACTTATTAACTATTACATTTTAGACCTTGAGCAAATTTTTTTATTCTCCCTCCATTTTCTATAAGGTTGGATAATGTCTGCCTTCCAAATTGCCACAAAGATTAACTAAATGGCAATACAGTCATGTGTTACTTAATGACAGGTATATGTCATGAGAAGTGGTCATTAGGCGATGTTGTTGCGTGAACATCATAGTGCACTTACACGAGCCTAGATAGTGTAGTCTACTATATACCTAGGGTGTACGGTATAGCCTATTGCTCCGAGGCTACTAACCTGTACAGCAAGTTACTGTACTGAATACTATAGGCAACTGTAACACAATGGTGAGCATTTGTATATTTAAACACATCTAAACATTGAAAAGATGCAGTAAAAAACAGAGTATAAGAGATCAAACATGGTACGCCAGTACAGGGCATTTACCATGAATGAAGCTTGCAGGACTGGAAGTTGCTCTGTGTGAATGAGCGAGGGGTGAGTGAATGTGAAGGCCTAGAACATAACTGTACACTACTGTGACCTTTACAAACACTGTACACTTAGGTTACACTAAATTTATAAAAATACTTTTTCTTCAATAGTAAATTAACCTTAGTTGACTGTAACATTTTTACTTCATAAACTTTTAATTTTTAGCTTTTTGACTCTTTTGTAATAACACAGCTTAAAACACCTACACAAAAATATTTCCTTATATACCCTTATTCTATAAGCTGTTCTCTGTTTTTAACATTTTTTACCCTATGAAGTGTTTTGTTAAAAATTAAGACAGAAGCCCGGCGCGGTGGCTCAAGCCTGTAATCCCAGCACTTTGGGAGGCCGAGGCGGGTGGATCACGAGGTCAGGAGATCGAGACTATCCTGGCTAACATGGTGAAACCCCGTCTCTACTAAAAATACAAAACACTAGCCGGGCGTGGTGGTGGGCGCCTGTAGTTCCAGCTACTTGGGAGGCTGAGGCAGGAGAATGGCGTGAACCCGGGAGGCGGAGCTTGCAGTGAGCCGAGATCACTCCACTGCACTCCAGGCTGGCAGACACAGCGAGACTCCGTCTCAAAAAAAAAAAAAAAAAATTAAGACAGAAATGCCCTCTTTAGCCTGGGCCTCCACAGGGTCAGGATCATCAAGATATCACGAAGTGACAGGAATCTGTAGCTCCACTATCTTAGGGGACCACTGTTGTGTATGCAGTCTGTCATTGACCAAGGTGTCGTTATATACTGCATGACTGTATAGAGAATTCCTAGTACTTGAGGGTGTGCAAGAATGTTAAATTCACTTCTGAAACCATCTCAGCAAACCAACTGAGGATCCTACAGCTGAGGACAGAAATTACCCATTTCTGGCATCTATTTCTTTCCTTTAAATGAGTCTGTGTTGATGTAAACAAGGATGGGACAGGCCCAGATGGAAGTGACAACCTTCTGGTAATCAGAATCTTTTATGCCTAACACATCTAATGCCTGGTCCCAGTCAGTATGTCTCTACAGTGTTTTCTCAGCAAGGAACAAGCATCCTAACAAGGCAGCCCAATCAAAACTGTGATAATTTCATAGGTCACAAAGTGCTTTCATACATACTATTCCATTAAATTTCCATAACAAGTTGTGACTCATTCATTCATTTATTCAGTCATCAATTCAATAAATATGTATTGGCCATCTGCTATGTGCCAGGCACTGTACTAGGCACCAGAGATACACTGGTAAACAAAGAGTTCTAGTACCTGCCCTCCAAACTCTTACAATATAATGTGAGGCAGCATATATTAATTGAATTATCATACAAATAAATGACAAATTAGAAGAGTGCTGAGTGCTTTTCAGGCTGAGATGGCAGTGTGTGCAAAGACTCCAGAGCCGAAAGAGAGGGAATCTTTCCCCTAGGGAACAGAAAGAGACCAAAGTGTTAATGGCACAGCATGAGATGACAAAAAGGAAATGCTGGAGATGTGGGTGAGTGTGGGGGAGTCTTTGCAGGGCCAGGGAGAAATTTCCTTAGGAACTACAGAGAACTAATATTTGCCAGTGGCTGACTGCAGAGAGCTGACTGACAAGGTAACCTCGAGAAGATGCTGGCTGTAAGCAGGTAGAGGAGAAGCATGCAGGACTGGCAGACGTGGGTTAAATCATTGATGCTTCCTGAAGGGAATTGTAAAATCCTGAGGGAGTCCTTATCCTGTTTGTATCTCCTAAAAGCTCTGCAAAGGAGGGAGGTTGGGATTCATGAGCCTTATTTCAAAGGTGGCAAAAGCCAACGAGGCTATACGATATTTAAGGGAAAGAGGTGACTTTGGGGCTCACATTTAATGAGAAATTCATGGTTTCAACACTGCTTGATACCTGTATCTTTTTTTTAGTTCTTTCTCCTAGTTCACAGATACCTACTTTTATTATTGTTGATGGTCTTTGGAAATTGTCCCAGTCCCCAGAATCAAACAGTAAACTCAGTGAATCTGCAACTGTGTGGCGCATCTTGATAAGTAGGGACTCCACCAACTCAAGACGAAATCTGTCAACATTTTGACATATATTGTAAGGGAGAGTGGGTTGTATGTCTTGAGGTAGTCACTGGAATAGACAGTGGTTCTTAACCCTGGTTAAACTATGCCTGGGTTCTGCCCAAGACCAACTAAACCAGAACCTCTGAGTGAGGTCAAGTTTGGAAAGCTCCCAGGAGACTCTGCTGTGCAGCCGAGGGGAGAACCATTGTGTGGAGAAGGCACACCTCCATCCATGTTCTCTGTTGTCGGCTATGTGAACTTGGGAAAGTCCTTTCTCAGGACGTCAGTTGTCCTGTCTGTACACTTGTGGAGCTGTTCCAGATACTCTCAAAGACCCCTGCCATTTGAGGCCCTGCAGGACTCTGGTTCACTTTAGGAAGCATGGCAGCATCCACCATGATCCCTATGCCGGCCTGGAGTCTATTGCTGCCTCCCTCAAATTCTTCCTCCAATTTGAGGCTATGGCAACATGGAAAAGGTGCTGGGCCTAGAGTCAGTTCCCAGTCCACACATGCAATGTCTAAGCTGACCAACAGAGAAAATGGCTCTCGAGCTCTCTAGACCTTGATATGCCTCATCTGTTAGATGCTGCTAACATTAACCTTTATCAGTTCAGAAAGCAGGATCCTGGACCAGAGCAACCCCCCAGACCCTTCCACCTCTAACAGCCTGAGAGAGTCCTAGTCTCCACTAAGGAATAACATTTATAGGAATATAAATACAAACATGCAGAGCAGTGTTCCCTAGGGTGAATGTTCTGTGGGCTCTGAAGCTAATGATCCACTCATAATATGTTCACCCTATGTTCACTCCACTATGCTATGCTGACCTGCAGCTTGACATTCCATTAGCAACACTACCTAGAGCTCTGAAGCAAACTGGGAAGAAGGGGGGCTACAGAATCTATTGTAATCTGCCTACCAGTCTCCAAGGTGCTGGTAGCTGCAGATACATGGAAGCACCATTGTTATTGTTGTTAGGAACACAATGTCACCATCAGCAAAGTGGGGATGACAAAAGGGAGATCCCACATCGTGCAATACATAGCGTGGCCTCACCTGATGGGCATCTGTTACCATTTATGTGCTGTGATCTCCGAAACTCCTGCCCTTTCCTGAGCTTCTTATTCGACTGCCCACTATCTTTCTAATGGCATTACTATCTCAGCCCATTGCCCAAGGCATGACACAGAGGTCACCACAACACACCCCTCTCCTTCACCTTGTGCATTGAGAGCTGTAAAACTTCCTGCTGAAATATCTTGCGTATTCCTCCCCTCTTCTCCAAGCCCTTCCTGATCAACTGCACCAGCCTCTTAACTGCCCTTGTTACTAACTTCTCTCCCTTCAATCTATTCTGGTTGAATGACTTAGGACACAGTTTAAATGTCACCCTAACTCCCTAAAGGCGGCCTTTCACGTCTTTTTTTTTGAGACGGAGTCTCGCTCTGTCGCCCAGGCTGGAGTGCAGCGGCGCGATCCCGGCTCACTGCAAGCTCCGCCTCCCGGGTTCACGTCATTCTCCTGCCTCAGCCTCCTGAGTAGCTGAGACTACAGGCGCTCGATACCACGCCCCGCTAATTTTTTGCATTTTTAGTAGAGACGGGGTTTCACCATGATCTCAATCACCTGACCTCGTGATCCGCCCTCCTCGGCCTCCCAAAGTGTTGGGATTACAGGCATGAGCCGCCACGCCCGGCCCATGTCTTTTTTTTTTTTTTTTTTTTTTTTATCTAAAGAGATTGTCCCAGTATTTCTTTCTCACAACCCTACTTAGTTTCTTCGTAGCACTCGTTACAGTCTACTATTACCTTCTTCCTTTGTTTGTTGGCTTCCCCACTGTCTGTCTGTCACCCCACTAGAATATTTTTTTGTTCATGTGAGGCTCTGGTATTTAACACAGTGCCTGGTACCTGAGAGGCTATCAATAAATATTTATTGGGTGAATGAATGAATACAAAAATCGCATCAGATAAAGTCCAAGGTCTCATCGTTGCACAGCAAGCCCCCCAGCATATGGCCTGAGCCCACCTCTTTGCTCTATCCAGAACCCTTGCCCCCCATGCCCAACAATAAGGAGGTTTCTCTATTCTCCAAACTGCGATGGGCTTGAATGTTCCTGGGAACTTTTATATGCTGGTCCTGACGACTAAAATGGCATTCTCTTTCTTCTAGCAAACTCCTACTCATCTTTGAGAAACCAGTTCACATTTCACATCTTTTAAAAAAGCTTTCCTCGCCCCTGCCAATCTCTCTTTGGCACTTCCGTGGCACTCTGAGATACCTCTACTGGATCTTTTTTTGCACTTCATTTTACTCACTTGTTTAAGTGACTGCCTCCCACTCTGGACTGCAAGCAACTTATGAGCAAAGATTCTCTCTGTTCATCTTTGTTTTCCATCAGCACCTGGTACAGTCTACAGTCCACAGTTGATGAATTTCTAGGAATTATGCCTGCAATTCCAGAAGCTGTCCCACATACATGTTGATTCCTTTAGAAGTCATAGAGACCTATAACAGGAATAATTAAAAAGCTCATGCACCTGTACATCCTAACCATCCTCACAGGACACACCCAGGCACTCCAGTTATCTATGGATTCTCAATTGTGCCACAGAAAGCAGAAAAGTCTATTTTTGGCAATAGTCAGGTAGGATAGAAACAAGGAGATAGTCTTCCACTTTACCCTTCTGCTGGAGATAGCCTTCTGTCATCAAATAATATTGAGTACCTGATATGCATCAGACCCTCCCAAAGTCAGATAGAATATGGATAGGACCTGCAGCTCATCATCCAGTAAGGGCAAGAAACTCTGCCTAGTTTAACTTAAAACCTAATCATTGTTAATAACTGAAGATTTCACCCAAGTTGGCTTTCCTGAAGGTCAATCAAGTAGCTCTTCATGGTTGCACAGGGTAGCTCACACCTGTAATCCCAGCACTTTGGGAGACCAAGGCAGGAAGACTACATGAGCCTAGGAGTTTAAGACTAGGCCAGGCAACATAGCAAGACCCCATGTCTACTAAAAATTAAAAAAAATTAAAAAAAAAAACAGTCTGGCATGATGACACATGCCTATAGTCCCAACTATTCAGAGGCTGAGGCACGAGGATTGCTTGAACCCAGGAGGTGGAGGCTGCAGTGAGCTGTGATTATGCCACTGTACTCCAGCATGGGTGATAGCAGATGGCACTGTGATCTGGAGCACCTGACCCACACTGAAAAAGAGGCACTAGGGAAGGTTCCCACTGTTGCAGAGCTTCCAACGTCCATGGGGCCAGGCAGCCTAGGACATGTTCATGAGCTGTAGGGCGCCACAAAAATGTGCTGATTTGAGAGCCTTCCCTAAGTTGCCCTTGAATCATCAGAAATATACAAAATAGCCCTTAGAAAAAGATCACTTGGATTTCCTGGATGGCTTGTCCCACTGCCCCAGAACACTGGCAGATGTCCCGATTGTTTACGGGTTTCGAATTTTTTCTACTTTGGGGAGAAATGCCTCCAAGTGTGCAGAGCACAGGGGACAGATGGGCTGCCCCTCCAGGCTGCTATGCTCTTGGCTGCCAACTGGAAGAGATAAGCTTCCAGTATAGCATTCCCTATGCATCTGAAAGATAATGTCCATGCTCTCTACCCGGGGTGGTCCTTGGGAAGGCCAGCATCTGCTCACAGTTATTCTCCCTTCCCTCATCTCTTGCTAATACAGGGACACGTATCCCCAGGATGACCTAACCTAACTCGGGCTGAGCAGGAGTCCTTTTGAGATTTAGAATATTTTATGTGCTTTTGGCTTCATCTCCATTTTTGGTTTTAAAACCCAAATTACATCTATTGCGTTCCTCAATAGAAAAGCTCTGCTGGCCAGAAGGGAATAATAAATTTCATAAATTACCCAATTAATCGCAACAGCAAACAATTCAGCTGGTGGGAATAGTCAGTATTCTACCTTCTTTTTGGAGGAGTATTTTAGGATGTCTGTAATTGCTGTTATTGTTGGTTAAATTTCTATCAGACTTTAGAGATTGGCATTAACTGGGCTAATTCATAGTGAAATAAAGATGATTTGAGATACACCTCTCTGAAAGCATATACCAGTGAAGTTTCTCAAATTTGTTTCATTCAGCTTGTGAAATGATTTTTGGAAGGAAAGAGACAATATTGATTGACCACGCCTGGGGCACAGTCATGGCACCTGTTACTCTGGTAGCACACTTATGAGCGTAAGGCAAGACACTTTATCAGTGCTGTCTCATTCGGTTTCATGACCCTTCACAGCCCAAGACTCAGAGGGTCTGTGGCCTGCCCATTCTACTCCTCAGGGTCTTGCTCAACCTCACCCTCTGCTAAGGTTTTAAGAAGTGGAACTTGGAGACTTGCTCACATTTTCCTGGTGATCGAATGCTCATAATTCCTAAATTTATTTTCACTGCTCTGGAGAGGAAAATGAGACCCTGAATAGTGATGATAGACATAATAATTTCCTATTTCTGAAGGGTTTATATGTGCCAGGGGTTCTACTCTTATTTTCAGTCGTCATCACAAATCTTCTATATTATACATCACAATACCCATTTTACAATTGCAAAGCAAAGGTTATACACTTGGCCAGAGCTGCAGAGTGGATTTGAACAAGTTGATATGCTCTGAAGTCTATATTTTTTAGCTCTTCCATGGGTCAGGAAATGGGGTATTAGACATTCAGGAATACATGCTATGTGAAACATGCCAGAGCAAGTGGTTCAGGACCCAGGCTGTTGAAGAAACAACCCAGAGTCCAGACATTGACCAAGCAGGTCAGGGTCAAAGGGCCAGTTTACTGTCTTTTAAGAGGCACACAGGGCCAGTGACAATTACTTCAGTCATTAGAAAATCACCAGCATTTTTATCACAGTATCAATGTGACAAGGTGGGGTGGGGTGAGGGCAATGGGCTGCTATACCCGTATACCTAATCATATACCCATATATCTATACCATATACCCATATATCTATATGCCCATATATCTGAAGTCAGAAATTTAGAGCTGGAAGCATTCTCAGAGACCATTAAAACAAGTCCCTCCTTTTAGAGCTGAGAAAGTTAAAAAAGAGAAAGGACAGGTGCCTTGCCCAAGTTCCTACAGCCTACTGGTGGTGGAGTCAGGGTTAGGACCCAGGGATCCTATATCCTAGCCTTAATACATGTGTTATAGCATTGGACATCTATGAAGCAAGTCAAACATAGCTTCTATTTTTTTTTAAATAAGAGACTATGGTTAACAGGAAAACAAAGCAAAGAACACCCATAATATACATAATTCCTTGTGACCATGGAAGGGAGCCTATTTTACAATTGAGGGGTCAAAATTCCAGAGATGGAAAGAATTTTCCCAGGCTCTATAGATGGCACATAGAGATAGAACTAAAGTCCAGGTTTCCCAAATCGTAGCCCCCTGCTCATTCCCCTCCCTCATTCTTTTTCTTAAACCCACTCCCCTACTGCCATATATGCAAGCGACCTTGAGCTCAACAAGATACTATGAAAAAATCATCTCACTACATACCAGTTAATAAGGACCTCTCTAGAAGAACAGAAATCTTTAATATCTAAAGTAATGAATACTTAATGATTACAAATAATGAAATAATACAGCAATTAAATTCAGGCCAATATACTTCCTTATTGACATATTTTATTAATTTCAAATATTCATCAAGTACATCCTAGGCATGCAAATAACAATAACTGTGCTTATAATGGTAACAACAACTTACTGGCCACCATTTTTATACATTATCTTATTTGACCCTTAAAACAATTCAGTAAGTAAATATCCTCATTCCTTATGCATAAAATGCTAGCTTCCTATTTCAATATTCATTCTTCCCTTCCTTTTAGAAACAGAAACTTAATTTCCAGCAGAATACATTTTTGCCTAGTCAAAAGTATTTCATAGATACTCTTACATGTAACTGTGGCTTTATAACTAAATGAAGCAAGATAATCATATGAATCTTCTGTGGAGTTTCTGTGCCTTCATATAGCTTCATAATCTTCTATGCCTCCTTCCTCATTCCTGCTTCTTAGAACATGACTCTAATGGCTAGAGCCCTCACTGCCATTTGGAACCATGAGGATAATGACTTTATCCTAGGCATGGTTAAACAGAGACTTGTAAGGATTCAGAGTACCTGATCATTTTGAGGAGCTACTGTATAATTGCTGGACCACCTACCCTGAATATCCTTTTGTGTGTGGAAAAAAAATTAAACTTGTTTAAGCAACATAACCATAGGCTTTTTATTAAAACAAAAATCTAATCCCAGCTGATGTAATTCTATTTTGCCAATGAGGATAAGGAAGCTTAAGGAGGTTAAGGAACTTCCTCCACTTCCGTGGAGAATCCTATGTAGATACTATTTTATGTAACATAAACCTATTTTATTTTGGGGGGGCAGATAGGAAGAATACGTTTCCCAGGTTCCCTTCCTGTTAGATTTGGATCATGTGACTGAGTTCTGGCCAGTGGAATGTGAGTGGAGGTGACATATACCACTCCCAGGCCAGGTAAGAAAATCCCCTGCGCTATCCTCCACGCTTGCTATTCCTATTTAGTAATGATCATCTATGCTGAGGATGGGGGTATCACAGAATAGATGGACCTTGAGTTTTGGGTGGCTTTGGGGAACAGAAACTCCCACCATGCCATACAGACCCATGTTTAACTGTGACATAATAGGGAAATAAACGTTAGAGTGTCAAGGTACTGAGATGGTGGGGTTGTTACTGCAGCTTGTGTTGACTATCCTGACTAATTAAACTTCTTTCAACTAGCAAGTAGAGAAGCTGAAATTTGATGGTTGCAATTGACTTCAAAATGTATGCTTAGTCTCTGCCCTGGAGAAGTTCATGGCAGGTAATGAGAAGATGGATGGATACACTGTTAGGTTCAGTGGAGTTTTAGGGTTGTATAACAGAAGTTTGCAGAGTATACAACACGGTACCAAGAAGGTAATAGTCAACTTTGGAGGTTTGAGAAAACATTGGTCAGGAGTAGGGAAAGGTGACATTATACTAGATACTTTTAGTATATAAAGAAGCTTAGGGTAAAGCTTCTGTCCTCTATTACCTTATAACCAGGCTACGACAGCAGAACAACTACAGAGGAAATAGTGGGAGGCAGTGCAGTGTGTGATTAAGAGACAGACTAAGTGACACAGATACTGAGAGCTTTTCAACAGCTGAGAAGAAAGTGGAGTGAAATATGGAGTGGGCAGGGAAGACTTCAAGGGAGAGTCTGACTCCAAACTAGACCTGGAATGACAGATGGGATTTGGGTTGGCGGAAGAAAGATATAGGAAGTATTTCATGGGAAAGAAACAGTAAGAGAAAAGGCAATGGTGAAATTTCTCATTTAACAAATGCATTAAACCCCTATAAAGTGCCAGGGAGTTTGCCTTAAACTTGAGACAAAAAGATAAATCTGACAAATTTCCTGTCCTCGAGGGCTCCTATGGTCTAGAGGGAGTGAGAATGTCTCCGGATCAGTAATTACCACGGAATAAAAACTGCTCTCAGAGGTGGTGCAAAGGGCAGTGGGAACATAGAGGACACAGGAAGACCAGGAAGGACTTGGGCGAGGATCTGGCCAACAGAACACGGAAGACTTCACTGGGTCCTGAAGGAAGAGTGATATTCGCCAGGCTGGTAAGGTGCAAGCAGGGAAAACCATCCCAAGCACGGGAAACAGCCTCTGCAGAGGGGGCAAGAAAGTATGGGGTGTTCACGGATAGTAACACAAGTCATGAGGCTATAGCAGAGATTCACACTAAGATGGAGTAATGGTAAAGGAGACTGGATAAAGAAGCCGAGGGGATTAGGAAGATTTTTAAAAATCTCAGCAGAGGGATATACGTCAAATGCAACAATGGGGGAAATGCCCACAGCATATATGTGGAACAGGTATAAATAAGCTATTCCTTTAGAAATATGTGTGGAATCCAGACCTCACTTTTCTCAGATTGGGGCACATTAGAGGAGAAGATGCAGATTCAATGTGGCTTAAAAATGTGGAGGGAAAGTGTCAGTCAAGGTACAGTGCAGAGTTCCTTCCTCTCAGATCTCAGCCAGCCACGGCAAGGCTCAAACTGGAGAGTGGCAGAAGTAGAGCTGCACAGAGAGAAGGTGAGAAAAAGATGTGGACAGTAAAGAGAATGGTTAGGAGATGTTAACAGTGGAGGTGATTGAAAGTTTTAGAAAACTAAGTAAGGCCTTCAGGTACCAGATGTTTTCTCCTCCTCTTCTTCCAAAAATATTGAATTCCTTACTCTACCATATTTTTCCAAGTGTATTTAAGATTTAGCCATGAACTGTAAGTAAAAGATCAACAAATTGGAAATGATCAAAATTTAAGAATCTGCTGTTCCAAAAATCACTTTTAGGAAAATGAAGAAAAAAAAAAAGTAAGCCACAGACCAAGAAGAAATATTTGCAATAAACTAATCTGATACAGGACTTACATTTACAATCTACGAAGATGACTCAAAACTCAATATTAAGAAAACAAATTACCCAATTAAAAAACAGGCAAAAGATTTGAATGGACACTTCACCACACAAGAATTATGGATGGCAACTAAGCAAAGGAAAAGATGGTAAGCATCACTAGTCTTTGGCAGTATGCAAATTAAAACCATGACAAGACAGCACTATTTATTACTCTAATGACCTAATTTTTTATTTAACGAACAATACCAAATGCTGGTGAGGATGCAGACCAAATGAGACTCTCATACACTGCTGGTGGAAATGCAAAGGGGTCACTTTAAAAACTAGTTGGCAGTTTGTATATAGAGTTAAATACACTTACCACATGACCAGCAATTATGTATTTCTCATAGGTATCTACCTATGAGAAATGAATACTTATGCCTATATAAAAATCTATGTGCAAATGCATGTAACAACTTTAGTCTCAATCACCAAAAACTGGAAGCAAACTAAATGTCCTTCAACTGGTGAATGGATAAACCAGTTGTGGAACATCCATACAATAAAATACTACTCAGCAATAAAAAGGAACAAACTACTGATACATGCAACAACATAAATGTCAGCATTTTTCTAAGTAAAGGAAGCCAGACTCAAAGGTCTAAATACCATGTGCTTCCATTTACATGACATTCTGGAAGTGGCAAAAGTATTGGAAGAGGAATAGATCAGTGATGGCCAGGGACTGAGAGTGGAGGAGGAGATTGACTACAAAGAGGTAAAAGAGAAGTTTTTGGAGTGGTAGAAATATTCTAGATCATGACGGCAGTAGTAATAGCATGGCTGTTTACATTGTCAAAAGTCATACAATTGTTCACCTATTAAAAAAAATTCATTCTATGTAAGTCGCACCTCAGTAACTATGACTTAAAAACAAGAAACGAACAAAAAACAGCAGTGCAGAGAGGCAGGCACAGCCTCCTGAAAGGCAGCTGCAGAAGGAGCTTCAGCCGTGTCTCTGGACATGTGGTTCACGCCTCTGCCTAAGTGGCCATTGACTGACTCTCCTTAGATGTGGCCTTGAATGAAGTGCAGTAGAGCTCACGAAACAGGATTTCCAACCCACTGAGAAACCCAGCAGGGGGATTCATGGTTAACCTATAGAAGGGATTAGGTATGGCAAACTGATTGGAAGAGGGATCTAGGAAACGGATGTTGAAGTTGTGTTTCCCAGCAAGTCCATTATTCTTACTCAGGTTGCTTAACATAGATCAATAACAGCAAAACCTCCTGGAAAAGCATCATTTACACTCCACATAGGATTAAGAAATGGTCAATAGTCGTACTCAATTATATACATTTTTTTAAATTTAGGTGGCCTGGGGAGGGTTAGCCACCCCAGGGTTCCCTCACTGAAGTCAGCTTCTACTGCATTCAACTGCATTCACTTAAAGAAGAAATGAGCTGCTTTTACCTGAAAAAGCAAGGTTCTTAACCTCTAGCTTCCCTCTTCTTGCCAACTCCTCAAGGAAGAGACTCTCTTGGGGGCAGGGACCTCAGACAGAAACATGTACAGCTCCAGGAACCAGGAGTATTCAAACGCCTTGGTCCTGACCCGGCCTTTGAAGAGACTCCAAGGGGGGTCGCCTCTAACACAAAGCGCATCACACTGCCAGTGAGATTCTCAGAAAACATTCCCTTTCCTCCTAAGACATCTGAGGGAAATATTTTACAAATTGAAGTATGTTTTCCCAGAGGGGATCATTTCTTCATCTCATTTGATTATCCATGAGGTTTTAAGCACCACAGTTTAAAGGGGTTTCGCTAGAATAAATTTTTGAATCAAATGGCTATGAAATCCCAACGGGCCCCGAGCCGCTTTCCTTTGGTAGCACACCATGAGCAACTGGAATTAAAATGGAACCAGAGAAGATAATCTATACAAAGATAAAGCCAGCTGAAAGGTAAAAATAAATGAGAACAAATCAGCCACGCAGTAGAACATTCACAGCTCCAGGAAAGTATCAATTAAAAGTATTAGCTGCAAATATTTCCTGAGGAACTAACGCTAAAATTCCCCCACTGCGTCTCTTACTATTTACCTAGGTGTTTTAATTTGCACCTTATGCAAAATGCAAAATGCTTTTCCTCATCGTTTGGGTTTCCCATTTGCTTTATTCCTCTCTAGGCAGAATAATGACTGGATGCTTTAAAACATATGGCTGTTTTGACAACTTAGAATAAAATAAGTGAGTTACGTCGTTATCACTAAGAAACCCTATAATTTGGTAATTTGGCACTCAGCTACTTTCAGTGAGAAGTCAGCTTAACCGAGCATCAACCATGCCTCACACATTGTGCCAGGCATTGAGGTTAGAAAAATAATAAAGACATATTCCTTCTTCAAGGAGCTCACAGCCTGGAAGAAAATGAGGGTATGCAAACAAATTATAATACGTCATCATAAGGGATACAGCAAAGGTACAGTCTATGGCAGGAGGGCAATGAGTAACCCTGCCTATGAAGAGTCTTTGAAGCTGTCTTCTAAGCCTGCTATTTGAAGGCTGACCAGTAATTCCTCAAGTAAACAGGGGCAGAAAAGCATTCTAGACAGAGAAAATGCATGTGGGGAAAGGGTGAGGAATGTTGACAGCATGATGCATTTCAGAAACCACAAGAATTTAGATATTGTAGGACTATCAGGTGCAAGGGAGAAGAGGAATATGAAAGCAGCAAGCAGAGGCCAGATCACAAGGAACTGTGTCTGCCATGCCAAGGAGTCCAGACCTCACTAGTCGGTAATGGGGTTGCCAGGGCAAGGATTCTAAGCAAAAGACAGACAAAATTATATTTCTATTTTATTATTAAGATTACTTTGTCAGCTTAGGGAACTAAACCCCATAGCAGAGGGAACAGGAAGAAGATGATTCACTGAAGAGATATCAGAGAAACACAACCAACCTATGTGGTACTCCGGAAGAAGGAGAAACTGAAAATTGGGTAAGTCTCAAGTTTCTGAATTAGGAGGCTATGTGGTGGATGATGCCACCAAAGAGATGGAGACTACAGAAGAGACTTAAGGATGGTCTAAATATTTGTTTCCCCCACCTCCAAATTTGTGGGTTGAAACCTAATCCCCAGTGTGATGATATTAAGAAGTGGAGCCTTTGGGAGGTGGCTAGGTCACGCAGGCAAAGCCCTCGTGAATGGAATTAGCGCTCTCATAAAAGTGGCCTAAAGAAGTTTGTTTGCCCCTTCTGCCAACTATGAGAAACCAGCCCTCATCAGACACCCAATTTCTGATGCTTTGATCTTAGGCTTCCTAGCATCCAGAACTGTCAGAAATAAATTTTTGTTTTTTGTAAGTTACCTAGTGTAAGCGATTTTCTTACAGCAGTTCTAATGAAGTAAGACAGCCGGGAGGAGAATTATTCCATTTTGGATAAATTGAGTTTTCTATCTGGGTGTAGATATCTGGGAAGTAGTTATTTCAAACCCTATAGCGGAAACTCACCCAAGAAGAATAGGAGAGGAGCAGAAAACCAAAGTAGACCCTGGAAAATGCCACCTACATGTCATGACAAGCAGAGGATGTTGATGACAAGAGCAATGCGTCCAAATGAGGAATGAGTCCACACTAGAGATCTTTAGACTCCTTAATTGTTTCCAGAGTCCTCTCCTCAAATAAAATCTCAGGTGAAGCCCAGAAAGTAAAACAGAAGTTGAGCTGCTCTCCCTGAAGTAACTTCACCAACATTGAGCCCCTTCCCTACATCTTTAGCCAGCAGAGTAAAGCCTCAGAAGCACAGGACTGAAGATACCATGAGAATTAGGAAGCGTGGATACTCAACAGCAGAAGGCTTGAGGCACAGACCACCTCCCAAAACTAGGTAAAGGAAATGAGAACTATATTGATGGGTGTCAACACAGAGTGCAGACTATTAGCACCAGAGGACCATTTCCTTGCTCTCCATTGAAGAAAGGGAGGTGCAGAGTTAGGTGGTTGGATTGGTAGTCAGGTTAAGTGTGGTCAGTCTAGAGAGTGGCTGAGAGAGGACCAAGTTGCTAGTCCAGGAGTCTTACTACTTCCTATATCCATTTCATTCCAATTTCCCTGGAACTCAACTTGGAGCTGAAACTGAAGCCTGAGGTAGAATTATTCCATCATAAGCTCTTTGGAGGTGAAGCTATGGGTTTGGATTTCTACATGGTGGGCTCCCTGAAAGAGCTTAGTAAACCTTCCTGCATGGGTGGCAGAGTACATCTGAAAAAGACCTGGGCTTTCTCAGAACCAGGGCTGCTCTCCTTAGGACAGGGGACCTTCTGATCAAATAGAGTATCTTCACTTATTCAGCATTATCCACCAGAATAGCTCCTTAACCAAGGTAGATGGCACTGGAGGAATTACTGAAACTCCTGCCTGTCAGATGACAAAACCACTTAAGGAAAGATTGTAGATGATTGTTACAATAGCATTTTAAAATGCTAACCTTCCCTACTGTCAATGGCTCCAAGAAAATCTCATGAGAATATCTGTGCCAAAGTGACAAGATCAAGTAGCAGGCTAGAATGGCAGCTAAATCTCTAAGCAAATAGAGGTGGTAGAAACAGGGCTGGAAGTGAGAGCTTACAGCATGTCACTTCTGTCCCTTCCATGCCATCATGTGGCTTCTCAATGCTAAAATATCCTAGTGGGAGTCAGCCACAACTTAAAAATTCTTGGAAATAGGAGGTGAGCCTGAAAGATTTATTATCCAACAACCTCAAGGGCCAGTCTCAGACAGATACTGGAAGAGCAAGGAGGAGCAGGCAAGCAATTTGCCTTTTAATTTATCTTGCTTTTCTGGATGAAATTAACTTTTGGCTTGCTGCAGCACAATTTACCTCTAAGTTTGCTGCTGGAGAAGTTAGTGACATTGCTTGCTAAAGCTTTGCCACTATGCAGAGTTTTTTCCGACTGTTTCTCTTTTATACCAGGTGAGTGAGGATGAGGAGTTTGATCCTTAGTCTGACTCAGACTCTCCCACTTGAATAAGTAGTCTTAACCCAGATCATGGGACAAGAAGACAGGGTAAATATACAACTCAGTTTTCTGTCCAAAGAAATCCAAGTCTCCTCCTTTTCCAGAGGTGAAATCAGAGGTGATTTAAATAGGCAAGGTGAAATTATCCAAATCCAATCTGGCTGGAGAGAAGGAAATTCCACTTCCAATGTTCCCAAGAATCAAATGTGGATTTTGAGGAGCAAATATAAAACAGAAACTAGCTAATGATTGCTCAACTTCCAAAACTCCCAGCAAGTAACACAAATGAGCCGATCTCCTAATGCTGTTCTGGAATCCTGCTAGTGGAACGGAATGTCCCACAAGATTCCACGAATTTCTATATCTGCAACACAGGCACAAGTAATTTTCCCAGGATTCAGCTTTCTTTGTTCCATAGGAGCTGGTTTGGGGAGTGGTGTCTGTAGGGGGTGCTTTTTGCTGGCTTTTTAAAATAAATGACTGACTGAAAGCCAAAAAAGAACCTCACAACCTACTACTGGAACAAGTCGCACTGCGGATCTCAGGTTTTGGAGATGAACCACCAGGCAGACATTTTGGGGAAACCAAAGAACAGAGACGGGTCAGGATACAACTTTCAGCCTAGGAGTCACATTATTCGGCATGAGAGAGTATAGACACAACCATCAGTAACCAGGGACAGATGTGGGTTAACCTCAGGATGTTCAGAAAAATCAAAGATGGAGAAGGATGCAGCAACATTTGGACTTTCTACCTTCTGAGGCATCCTCATCCAGCTGCCAGTTCTCAGGAGCAAGTGACAGCAGGAATGCCTATAACCTGGATAAGTGCTACCAGCCAGGCCAGCCTCAGGCACTGCATCTGAACTTGGCCTCAACAAGGAGGCTAAAGGGAAGGAATCTGATCACAGTGGCAGCATCTGGACTCTGTACCTGCTTGCCTCATCCCTGGAGCTACTCATTAAAGCGCTACTCCAGCTCCCAGAGGCTATGGAACAGTAAGTCGTCACAAGAGCCACCATTTCTTGGAGCACGATGCAGGCATTTAGATACAGTTGACCCTTGCACAACACAGGTTCACACTGTGTGGGTTTGCTTACACTTTTTTTTTTAAATTTCAGTAAAAGTTCCACCTACGGTGCCTGCCTCTCCTGCCTCCCCTTCTATGTCCTCCACGTCTTCCATCTGTGCACACCTGAGAGATTAAGACCAACCTCTCCTCTTTCTCCTCGTCCTCAGCCTACTCAGTGTGAAGATGAGGATGATGAGCTTGATCATGATCCACTTCCATTTAACGAATAGTAAGTATATTTTCTTTTTCTTATGATTTTCTTAATAACATTTTCTTTTCTCTAGCTTTGTTGTAAGAATAGCCTGTAGTTGACCCATGAACAATGTGGGGGCTAGGGGCGCCACCCTGCTGTGCCCTCAAAAATCTAACACTTAACCATGAATAACCTATCATTGACCAGAAGCCTTGTCAGTAACAGTCAATCAACATATATTTTATACGTATTTGAAATGTATGAGTCCACAGGCACAGGTGTACTAAAACCTATTCTCAATTTTGAAAAGTTATACAGAGGCAGCAGTGAAAACTGCCCATGCCCCCCAAACACACACCCAGTTTCCTGGCCCTGTACTCACACTTGACGCTATGATCTTTCTTACCTCCAGGTGGGAGGATGCTGGCTCTTATTACTATAGGCCAATTTCTTTTAGAGGGGGAAAATCCAGGCTGTGAGGCCAGGAGATAAGGGGATGGACAGAAGTTCAGGTATGTTCCCTTGAGGCTTAGAACTATGAACACTGATGAGGCCCCAGCTCAGCCTTGCTGTCAACCTATTGTCCCTAGAATCACTGCTTTGGACTGATGCCCTGGTTATCAGAAGGATCCTGCTGAAGTATAAGTATTTCCTTGGCACACTGTACTAACTCATGATCCTTAATCACTTACTCAATGGTTTGAAAAGCAGCATAGCATAGCTGTTCATATGGACCAGACTGAGTTCAAATCTTGACTCCACCACATACTAACTGTAATCTTGGCTTAGCTTCTCTGTGCTTCTTTACCTGTAAATGAGGATGCTAATGCAATAATAGTGCCTATAGCATAAGAAAGGTATGAAAAGTAATGGATCAGGTACCTATAAAGATCTTAAAACCACGAGTTTGCCATGTTGAAACCACTTTACTTCTTGGCACTAAGGGCTACCAAAAAAAAAAAAAAAAAAATCCTGAAGACCCACCTCCAAGAAACTGAAATTCTTCAAAGAGAAATGAGATAGGCACATCCATGTTAAAATTCTAGGTCCAAAGTGGTAAGCACTGTAAGAGAAGTACAAGTAAATGTTAAGGGAGTTTTGAGGAGTAATGTCTTCCAAAGTGTTGGAGCGGGGACTGGGAAAACTTGGGAGAATGGAACCCGGCCTTAGAAAGTCATAGGAATTTTATGCAGAGTTATTGAAAATTCAGGCACTTCACAAGAAAGAAGTATATGATAAAAGACAGAGGTAGAAGAACCTGAGGTTTGTGTGAGGAAGAAAAAATAATTTAGTTGGTCAGTGTAGAATTTTTTCATTTGTCTTTTGTTTTTGCTTTTTAAAAAAATGTGGTCACTATGGTATCTAATCTGGACTCCTGCAATGGTCTTCCAGTCCTTCTCCCTGATAGCACTCTTGCCTCCCACAGAGCAGCCACAGTGGTTTTGTTGACACAACCCAGATCTTATCTCTCCCTTCCACTAGCTTCTTATTGCATTTGGAATAAAATTCAAATGCTGTACCTAGGCCTATGAGGTCCAGCTTGGTCTAGCACCCTCCTCTCTCTTCAATTTCAATTCCCATGGTTTCTTTGGTCCTTTATGTTCCAGCTGCACTGACTTGGTCTCTTTTTCGTTCCTCTGATATCTAAGCTTGTTCCTGCCTTAAAGTCTCTGCACTTACTCTTCCCTCAGCTTAGAACGGTTTTTGTTTTTTTTTTCCTTCAAATTTAAGTTCTGGGATTCATGTGCAGAACATGCAGGTTACATAGGTATACATGTGCCATGGTGGTTTGCTGCACTCATCAACCCATCATCTAGGTTTTAAGCCCTGCATGCCTTAGGTATTTGTCATAATGCTCTTCCTCTCCTGGACCCCCAACCCCCAACAGGCCCCGGTGTGTGATGTTCCCCTCCCTGTGTCCATGTCCTCCCATTGTTCAACTCTCACTTATGAGTGAGAATATGCAGTGGTTGCTCTTCTGTTCCTGTGTCAGTTTGCTGAGAATGATGGTTTCCAGCTTCATCCATGTCCCTGCAAAAGACAGGAACTCATCCTTTTTTATGGCTGCATATAACTCCATGGTATATACGTGTCACATTTTCTTTATCTAGTCTATCATTGATGGGCATTTGGGTTGGTTCCAAGTCTTTGCTATTATGAATAGTGCTGCAATAAACATACGTGTTCATGTGTCTTTATAGTAGAATGATTTATAATCCTTTGGGCATACACCCAGTAATAGGGTTGCTGGGTCTAACTGTATTTCTGGTTCCAGATCCTTGAGGAATTGCCCATTAGGCTAACAGCAGATCTCTCTGCAGAAAACTTACAAGCCAGAAGAGAGTGGGGGCCAATATTCAACATTCTTAAAGAAAATAATTTTTAACCCAGAATTTCATATGCAGGGGAGTTTTTTTTTTTTTTTTTTTTTTTGGAGACGGAGTCTCGCTCTGTTGCCCAGGCTGGAGTGCAGTGGCCGGATCTCAGCTCACATGCAGGGGAGTTTTTAAAAATACCAATGCTTCAGCCTCACCCCAGCCCCTAGATTCTGATTTAATGGGTCTTCATAGGGTTGGAGCATTTGTAAAGCTGTGGTTCTGTTGGCTAAAAGCCAGAGTGGACTAGAGAGGTACTTAGGAGTCAGCAGTGGAAAGCCTTGAGGGTTGGGTGGGACAGAGAAAAGGTGCCTGGGAGTCTCCCCAGGTTCAGGCTTAGATGGTTGAGGACCAAGAGGGCCTGTTCAGTGAGACTCAGCGCAAAGATGAAAGCAGCACAAAACAAGGAATTGTGAGAGGGCTCTCGTGTCTTCCTTGGTATCACATAAGAGATTCATCATCCATATTTGATGAGAATCATTGGCGTTTTACCTCACCTGTGGACAAGGAGCCCCACATGGGTGGTGCCTATATTCTGAGAAGCTTGCCTTGCCTTGGTTCTGAACGTGCCTGTCAGTCTCCTCTCAGTTATTTCCCTTCTGATTCCTACAGCTCTCTTCACCAATTTCCCAGCCGGTACCCAGGGTTTGTATGGTTGGGCTTTGCCGGCAGGTTCACGCTCACCTGCACCAATCCTTTCATGCATCTGCAGGCAGTTGATGCATCCCTTCTCTGCTTCAGTCTTTCCACTCCAAAGCTTCATCCTTTCTAGTCAGCCTACCATCCCTTGAATGGTTCCCATGGTCTTTCTCTGCACCTTCTCCAGTTCTGCAGATGTGAGAGCCTGAAGTAGCATCCTGTATCCCAGGTGTGGATTCTGTGAGGTTCCAGGAGCAACCATGATTCATTGAATGGAGACCTGCTCCTTTCCCAGTGAAACCCACTCTCTTCACTGGGAGCTGATCAGATTGCTGAATACAAGAGCTTTTTTGCTTATTTAATACATACATATTACATATGTAAATATGTATGTATGTGTACACACACGGTATAATAATTTGTTCCAGCTTAAAACCAAGTACCTGTTATGCTCAAAATGCAAAATATGACTATTTCAGATTAAAGGGGCTTATTTTGAACCAAGCGGAAGGATGTCCTGTCTTCAAGACATAAGAGGCTTTCTTTGATTTCATTTTCCTTGGTGCCCATCTATTCAAACACTGCTTAGCAAATGAAGTTCTGCAGAAGAGGAGCTGGGACGGCATCGCTGACATCCTCAAAGAACAGAGAAACATTTTTAGCACAAGCACCGTCACACACATTTTCCACCGCCTCAATTAGATGACATGCACTGTACGAAAATGACACCTGCCATCTATTCTTAAGTACATCACAAAATACAGTGATTTTATACATAAATCTTTAACAGAGGAGGAACAATGAGACGCAAGCTCAGCGTTCCTTTGTTTCCAGTCACCCTGGGTGTGGCGGTCATAGGCACAAGGGCAGAACACACTTGTTCCCGCAGCCTTTGCTGCAAAGGAGACCAGGCGCCACAAACCCTTCCTGTACTCACCCAAGCCCTCTGCTTTTAAATGTTATTTTTTTCCTTATTTCAAAATTATCTAAAGACCAATTGGTTCCAGGCAGCTCTTTCTGTATATTAATTTTTAATTGGAGAAATAGCAATTAGATGCTGCATTGATTGCCAGTTCCCGTAATCTTTTTTAATTTGAGATAACAATCTATTCAAAAAATGAGTTTGTCCCTAAAATATCTTTTCTTAATGGCAATAATAACTGAAGTTATATACAAAACCAGCAGAGCAGCCCACAGGGAAGGGGTCTAAATTATACATGGAATATTCTGCACCTGGTTTGTCAGTTACAACAAAAACTTCACCACGTGTGCTCTAGGAAAATGGTCAATTTCATATGTTGTTTTTCTTAATTTCATTTTTGAAACGACCAGATAATCTCTGAAGAGAAGATTTTCATGGTATTAAGCCTGCTTTTCTATACCCAGGAAACCCAAGATGTGTAGATAATAAAATTCTTCTTTAGCTCCTTTCTGTAGACACTGGCAAAAGGCAGATTATGAGGGAGAAAGGGGAATTAGAGAGGAATAGAATCCCCGCTTTGGAGGGACTCCCAGTGTGGGACTGAGCAGATAGGAATGCAACTTCAGTACACAGGCCAGCACACCTCAAGTTTTCACCAGATCTTCCTAGGAGTAAGGAATATTAAGGCCTCCAGGGGACCCTCCAATAAATAATCACCTTCTTGTAGCCCAATTCTCAACAATTATGAGAAAACAGAAACGTCAAGGTGGAAGCCAAATATTACCTCTTTTATCACAGACACTAAGCAAGGGCCTCTGGCTTAGGGTGAGAATCCATCAGACCAGCTAACTGAACCCCTGAACTAGGAAGGTTTCTTACCCACCCCATCAAGACATGACTGCCTGCCCAGAAAGGAATTGCATATGGAGGCGTAAGGGACCTCAGTTCCACTCTAGAAAGGAGGAGGGCACTCCCGAGAAAAAGAACAAAGGAATTGCCATGCTGAACATCCTTACTCTTTCCACATTTACAAAGTTGAGATGCCCACTCCACCTCCCCAGGTGTGTGTGTGACAAAGCAGAGAAGAGAGGCTGCAAGTGTGTATAGGAAAAATTGCTCCCCATGGAAATCATGATCAGAGAAAATCAATTTTCCTCTAATAAGGACAGGAAATTGGGGTCTAGAAAAGATAACAAAGTAACTTGTTCCTACCCAGCATAATTTTTTGCTGTGTCATATTTTATCTTAAAATTGCATAAGGTTTTTATATTCTTTTGTACAAGATTTCATGTAACATGGTTTTGGCCATAAGATATTTTACATTAGAGAAGTCTCTGAGATTGAGCAGATCTGGGCTTGAATTCTGCCGTTCCGGTTTGGACAATTCTCTGTGCTTCAGTGTCCTCATCTGAAAAATGGGGATAATGACTGTCCATACTCAGTAGAACATTAGAAAGTGATTAGAAAAGATAAGTCAGAGAAAAGGCTCTGGCATGCAGTAAAAACTCGGTAATTATTACCTGAATTTATTTCCATTACTGTCTTCCAGGAAGATTTCCTTATTTATGCTATGGGTCTCATGTCTCCTGGCTGCTCACTGAGAACCCTGTGGTTCACATTTTCCAGCAAAAGAAACTGTTTTACCACTCAACTGAACATTCCTTTGAAAACAATATCCTTCCCTGCCTTCCATGCCCTACACCCTGCTCCCTCAATCATTCTTAGCCCATGTCTGTTGAAAGCCTGTGGTGCAAAGTGTTGGGGGTGGAGATGGAGAGGAGGAAAGAGGTAAAAAGATGAAAGACATGGAACTCTGCCTCTCAAGAACTTCTGATCTGGAAAGAGTGATAAAACTTGTTTATCCACAAGGTACTGTTTATTCACAAGTTGTACAAGTAGCACAAATAGAAATTTATGATAATCTGGAGCGAGAACAGGGTCTAAAATCCTCCCTTCTCCGTCCTGTGATCACTCAGGAGTAGGTCTCAATGCACTCACTGGAGATATATTAAAAGGGGGTGACCACCCATGACTGAAGCTTACAAAATTAGGAAGAATATTGGTAAGAACAGATACATTCACCAGAATTCATATGATAAATAACTAGCCTCCATTCATCTTGAAAGCTATAATTTGGGGGGTGGAGGTGTATTCATTCATTCTCATCCTGTTATAAAGAAATACCTGAGACTGGGTAATTTATAAGGAAAGGAGGTTTAATTGGCTCATGGCTCCACAGGCTGTAGATGAAGCATCTGCTTGACTTCTGGGGAGGCCTCAGGAAACAATCATGGTGGAAGGTGAAAGGGGAGCCAGTACTTGACATGGCTGGAGCAGGAGGAAGACAGAGAGTGCGGAGGTGCCACACACTTTTAAACAACCAGATCTCCCGAGAACTCACCCATTATGTAGTACCAAGGAGGCATGGTGCTAAACCATTCATGAGAACCCTTCCCTCATGATCCAATCACCTCCCACCAGGCCCCTTCTCTAACATCAGGGATTATAATTAGACATAAGATTTGTCAGGGATACAAATCCAAACCATATCTGGTGAAATTATACACAATTTATTGCTAAGGAAAAATAGTTGCCTCAGAAACATATGACCCACCGGGAGTGATAAAGTCTAAGATACCTATAATTTAAATATAAGATATGTATAATTTAAATGGATAAAAATAATGGATTATAGTAGTTAATATACAAATACTGCACAGTTACTATTGTACTCAGGATTTGTCTTATATTATCTCATTTAAAAACTGACAGAGTCTCATAAAGTTTGGGATGAAAGAGGTGTGTCTTAAGTTGAGTTACCTGGGAAACAGAGTCTGAGGCAGAGCTTTGTGGGTGGGACGTTTACTGAAGAGTGCTCATAGGAATCACAACTGCAAGGCGTGAGGAAGCAGGACTGGGCAAGGGAGAAGTTGAGTTACAATGTGGTCACAACAAAGGTCTCAGCTGATTTCCACAAGGAACTATGAAGCTGGGATAGCTCTTCAGAGATATCGCCAGTGGAGGACAGGGGTCAGGACTCTGTATCCCTACATTACCAGTCATTGGATACTGGCTGCTCCTGAAGGCGGCAGGTGACTTGAATGAGGCAGCACTCTTTGACAGATATTAATATCTGTTCGTATCAATCTTCTTCCTAATTTTATAATTTTACCTCTGCCAAAGGGTACTGCTGCCTCATTCAAGTCACATGCCTTCTTAGGGAGCAGTCAGTATCCAATGACTGGTAATGTAGGGCTCTAGACTCCTGAAAGAGACTAAGCCGTGAGCTGTCAGCAGCTAATGCTCGCAGTAGTTGGGGAAATGGGTACCTCAGTCCTCAAGTGAGGATCAGAGTGACACACCACAGTATCCACTACAGGGAAAGAAGAATAAAAAGGAGGTAAATATACTGAGCACCATCTACATTCCAGGCACTGTGAAGGACAATTTTCTTATTGCATTTAGTCCTGCTGTATAGACATCAGTGACTTACTTAAACCTCCAGAGAGATTACGACATCCCTTCTTTCCTCTAATTTAGTCATTCTCAACTGGGAGTAATGTTTCCCCCAGAAGACATTTAGCAATATCTGGAGACATTTTTGCTTGTCAAAACTGGGAGTGGGGTGCTACTGGCGTAAGTAGAGGCCAGGGATGCTGCTAAAAAGCCTATAATGCATGGGACAGCCCCCATAGCATTTATCCAACCCAAAATGCCCACAGTGCTGAGGTTGAGTGTGTTAGTCCATATTTACTTTGCTATAAAGGAATACCTGGGACTGGGTAATTTATAAAGAAAAAAGGTTTATGTGGCTCACAGTTCTGCAGTCATACAAGCATGGCACCAACATCTGCTTGGCTTTTGATGAGGAAGCTTTTCCTTATGGAAGAAGATGAAGGGGACCAAGCATGTCACATGGCAAAAGAGAGCAACAGAGATGCCAGGCCCTTTTAAACAACCAGCTCTCATGTGAACTCATAGCGCGAGAACTCACTCAATATTGCAGGGAGGGCACCAAGCCATTCATGAGGGATCCGCCCCCAGTGACCCAAACACCACCCACCAGGCCCCACCTCCAACAGTGGGAATCACATTTCAACATGAGATTTGGAGGGGACAAGCAATCAAACTATATCATTGAGAAACTGCTCTCTAAACCCATAGAAAGAAAAACATACAGTTGGGCCAAGTAATTGGTGACTTTTCAACGGTGTGGCTCATTCTCTTGGCCTCTCCTTCTCCTGGTTCCCTTTGAGTCACTAAGCTTGTTGACATTTCTGAGTGGAAGGGTTTGATCCATGTGCTTGGTACCATGAGATGGGCCTAGGGCTGCCTTCCCTTTGGTACTTTTCCAGCTTGGCAGGACCAGGTGGGTTTCAGGCAAAAGGGGCCTGGGGATCTAGGGAGATGAGTTAGGCCAGTCTTGCTCTAGTCTCTAGCAATGGAGGAGGGTGCTCCATTCCTCTGCTTTATCTTTGTACCTCTTCTTGCTTAGAGGGGTAAGACTCCAAAGGCTCAAATATGATGGGTGAGAGGGAAAGGGCTCTGTAGCTACATTTATTCTGGGTCTCCAACCAGAGATGAAACTCACTCTGTTTGCAGGTTACCAGGGTAGAAGTCCACTTAGGGCTACAGTAGAAACATATCAACATACATTTTCCTGAAATGCTCCCACTGTTGATCATCTACAAATTCTTTAAGCTAATGAGGAAATCAGGATTGCAACCATCTCTACCTTTTCCATCAGAAAAATAACTAGGAATAGTCACTACTATCACCATGTTATAGGTTCAGAAAAGTTAGAAAGGTTAAGCCCTCTGACCATGGTCACACTGCTAGTCAACAGCAAGGCTGAAATATATAACCACATGTGTGTGGATACAAGACCCATGCTCATTTATTTGGAGTACATATGTATTCCTTGAAATTCACCAAATGGGATATCCATGTCTTACTATCTGTTCCTTGGTACCAAAGACACAGCTAGCATGGATGAACTTTGGGCTGGACCCAGGATAAGATTTCTATTCTTTTCTTAATTTTAAGTGTAGTAACTCTGAACTTTCCAACTTCTAAAGGAAGGCAAGAAATGAAGGACAGGCTGGGTGATTTATATAAAGTGATAATGCGAGCTCATCTCCTTGCGGCCATCATTTTAGTCTGCAATAAAAGTGACTGGTCTGACACCCTCCACTTCCTGAACATCCAGAAGGCCTAACTGCTTGGACTCCCAGACATAAAGCTCTCTGTTAATGGACCTGTCAATTTCTTAAAGTGAGCAGTTTCTCATAACACTCCATAAAACCAAAAAAATAAAAAATAAAATTAAAAAAGAGCATAGCATTTAACATGAAAATATGAGTATCATTTATTGAGCATGAGCTAAAAGCAGCAGAAAAAGGAACTGACAGACGAGCAGTGGTTGGTGATAGAAAACAGAAGGATTCAGGAAGGGGCTCTTTACCTATTAAACAGGGCCCCTATTTTTAGCAAATTTAAAACAACAGACATTCATTATAAACTTAAAAGTAAAAAGCTTTATGTTATAATAACAATCTAGTATCCTTGTTATGATAGATTTACTAACCCCAATTTAGACTCTCAGAGATCAGATTCATGTCCCATAAAACATATAGGGAATACATCACTGAGCGAATATATAGCAACAGATTACATAAATATCTATGCCCTATTAAGTTTTCAGTTATAAACTATGGTTTATTTTTGAGCTGTTTTAATTCATGAAATTATTTACAAGTTTACAGACACCAAGAAACAAACTGGATATACTGTGTTATGCAAATGTTATTCCAAATATGGAAGTCGTAAGAATAGACTGCATCTAGTGATCAACATATAATTATAAAGAATATTTCAGAGCTTCATTAATGGCAGCTGTTCACAAGATAGTTGGAAGTTTTCAATGATTTTATTACTTCTCTATAAATACAGCTGAACTTGACAAAGTTCATCCTCCTTTTACATTGTCCTATTGTCGTTTGTTCCCAAGTTTTAAGTTTATTCAAATGTAATTTAGAAGTTCTGTCTAAATACTAAGTAAAATCTGAGCATATAGAAGTTAACATCAATATGATGGACTTGTCTTTTTGGAGAGGTAGCATAACACAATAAACAAGCACTGGAGTTTGAGTTAGTTGAGATGGTTAGGGTCTCAGTCTGACACAAACAAGCTGGTTACCTTGAGCAACTCACTGAGTCCTACTGTGTCTGTCTCACATATGGAAATGGATATCATCTCTGCCTTACCACTATCTTAGGGTTGTTATGAGGACATAGTAGATGGTTACATGAAAATACTTTGTCCCCTGAATGAACAAAAAAAGAAGGATATCGTGAGAAATACAATTATGTTTTTGAAGAACATTCCATTGACAGAGAAACAGCAATTGAGTGCAACTATTCTCCAGCAAGAAGGTATTTTGGTCCTACATGCCTAAGGCTATCAGAGTTATGAAAACATTTGAATGCCATAAAGCACTATTGAAATGGTATGTAATAATAACAATAGCAAGAACAATAGAGCAAGGGATCATTACTGAATCATGAAGCAGAAAAAATGCAGAACATCCAGTTACATTTGAATTTCAGACAAACAATGATTTCTTTTACTATAAGTATGCCTTGTATATTGCATGGAACATACTTAACATTACAAATTATTCATTGTTTACTTGACATTCAAATCTAACTGGGCATTCTGGTTTCTTAGTTTGCTTTTGGAGGAGGAAGACGGCACTAAATCTGGCAATCCTAAAGGCGGAAAGCCTTTGAGAATTCTTTGTCCTCCTTCCCTGAGCATGACAACCCATCTTGATCAATCAGAGAACTTATTTCTTGCCTTATCTCGTTTTGTTCATCTCGACTATTAAGGGTTTTAAGGATATCTCCTTCTTCTGACCATTCTGTTCATGCCTCCTTCAGCACATGTGCCACCATACATCATTAGAATATTATCCTATACATTCAATTATGAATTTGTCTCCCCAACTTAACAATGAATCCATTGAGAGAGGGACTCATTCATTTTGAACACCCAATGCCTGGTACAAACTAGGTGTTCTGAAAATATTTTATGAATTAAGGATTAGATATTGTTTTTCTCATTCCATGCCCTCATCATGGCAAACCTTGCTCATGTCTGCTACTTAAATGATGAACCAGTGTACAAATAAATAATCCATGTCTCTCTGATCTGACCTTTCCCATTGACGTCCAGATTCATCAGTCTAGTTGCAACAAACTATGGGCTGTCTCAACCTAGATTCCCACGGACACCTCAAATGCAACACGTCCAAGACTCAATGCATCATCTTCCCCTTCTTTCTTGGTGCCATATCCCGTAGCCCAGGCCAGAAACCCAGAGTCCTTCTAGACTACTTTCTCTCATCACTAAGGCCTTTCATTAAAAACTTTTGAGGAGGTTTAGAAAGGAAAGTTCTGATTCAGCTGGTTTGGCCTGGGGCCAGGGAATGGGTGCTTTTTAAAAGTGCTTCATTTGATTCAGTGGTATTTAGAAATCAATGTCCTATAAAATATAGCCAAAGACCTTCCAACGGCCTTTCTGTACAGGCTTCCTAATTCCATGTGAAACATGAAAATATCCCCATCTAATTTTTACTTACAATTGAGAATCTTATTAGATTTCGACATGAAATACTATTTTCATTTATGTATGGGAATGTTTTAAAAGTGGTCTTTGCATGCTAGATGTGATTTGGGATAACCACCCTCCCCAACCCCTCAGCACATGCACTTCAAGAAGGTATTTCTTATTATATAATGAAAATTGATGCCAAAAAATTCAGTATTAAAAAGACATGCTATAAGTAGCACTTACTTGGTAAAATATTTGTTTTATTACAAGTTTTCCCACCTAGACTCCAAAAAACACTTTTAATTGGAAACAAAGAGGATGGGAAATATAAAGATTTTAGATCATTCGGAGCTATTCTCTCTCTCTCTCACACACACACACACACACACACACACACAGATAGTTTGTCAATTAGGGATTTATGGCCATCCCCAACTTATCCATAATCTTGCTTGAAGTAAGCCCAGGCTAGAATTTAATTATAAATACTCAACACACACTTTCATTTTTCCATCCTTTTATTATAGATAGCAAAATAATTTAGATTTACCCCCAAACCTGCATCCTCTCGTACAGAAATGGCAACTCTGAAAAATCTTACAATCAGTGGAAAAAAAAAAAAAGTTTTTTCTAAACTTTTTAAATAAACGGTTTGCCCAGGGGTAAGACCTTTATACTGTCTTAGCCAAGAGCAAATTTCCCTAGACAAATTGGCTGGCTGCTTCTCGAATTCATCTCAGCTGAAATTGAGGTACTCTTATTATTGATATTATCTGACCATGTTTTTTTTTATTTTTTAGCCACATATTTTGTTTCACTGGAAGAAAATTAGATTATATTAGGTTGTGTACAACACAGAGCCTCAAAACATTCACCCTGTCAAAATAATTTCTTAATTAGTTGTACAACGTACTTTTTTGAGACAGAGCTTGTCAGAAAACCATCCTGCAGTGGGGAGCTTAAGTGAATTCATTCTCAGGATTTTAATAAGACTATATTTTGCCTTCTATATGTCGGGAGAAGAAAGTAATTGTCTGGCAATTCTTTGCTTCCTTGGAGACCTGCTTCAGATTTTTTTTTAAAGTTTCAGCTACTGTTTAGAAAGGAACTGCTTACAATTTGGTTAATAAAAAATGCATTAGTTCATTAGATGTTGGATTGGTGACAAAACTAATATAATAAGCTACTGAAAAGAAAATTAAACCCTCCTTCTCAAAACATATTTGTCCATGAGTTTGTGTAAAACAACTGATTAACTACAAGGGTCCAATTAAAGCACACACCATTCTTTATTGCAAAAGATTTTTAAATATTTTACCACTTAGTCTCTAAGTACTTTAAAGAATTTGCTTCATCCACCAAAATGTATATCAAGTCCAATATATCGAAATGTTTTGGGTTTAGAAAACAGAGGATTTGAATTTTCAACCTGATTTAGTCATGGCATTTCTGAGTAACATTAAGAAAGCCACTGAACTTTTCCAGACCTCTTTTGATCTACCTGTAAAATAGTTACACGGTTCTCATGAGAAAGAAATATTGTCGTAACTGTGGCCAAGCTTTAAAATTTCAAACTCAGTAATATCAGCAACCATTTACTTACTAGGTGTCTACGTAAGGCACCAGATTAGATGCTGTATTTTTAAACCCCATAAATGTAGTATGAACGAGGAATTCTTATTCACAGATTTTAAATGAGGAACTCAAGATTCAAACAGGTTAAGGCAAATTGCCCTGTGTCAAATACTTAAGCAGCAAGAAAACAGATTTGAACCTGTGTCCATGGGACCTAGGCCTGCCACTACCACTTTCTGCTCCCTTCTCGTACTTTTATTCCTCAAAATTAGGGCCTGTACTTTGATAGAAGCCAGAGGAAAGAGTTCACAACTAACCCCATTGGCTAGCACACAGCAAGGGGTCATCGACATAGCTTGCTCTTGAAAAATTAATGCCTTGGAGTGCTGCCAATCAGCAGCATGAAGAGCAAACTGGAACAGGGGAGCTGGGCTCAGCTACTCAATCTCGATTCAATGAGAAGTTGTAAAATGGGACCCTTGGTATTCAGGCTCAGCGTTTCCAGAGCCATAGATGACACTCTGAAAAACAGAGGCGGTTCTTCCACTCGTTATGATTCAATACGGTGACCACATGGTAATTATGTGCCTTGTTTGTCAATGCAAATATTTGATGAGTGAGTACCTGTTTTGTGCCAGGAGCACTTATAGGCACCCTGAGGACCTCATCCCTGCCTTGACACAGGGCAAAAAAAGCAAAAATAAAACATATGAGAAATGAAATGACAATATGTGATTAAATTGTTCAAGAGAATAGTCAAAAGCCATCAGTACACATATAGCCATTTGTGTGGTGCAGATAATAATGTGTTGTAAGAGGTTGGGATCTGGGAGTGGGGAAGAGGAGGAGATCCTTCAAGCTAAGAGTGTCAGGAAATGCTTTAATGAAATCAAATTAACCCTTTATGGCAGATCATTTTCATTTTCTCCCATCCTAAGAGCGTCTATTCTTCATTCCTTATGTTATCTTCTACAACACATATATTGGCTAGAGCTCCTCGTTCTGTGTGTAAAAGAGCTGCATGAGCACATTAGGGCTAGTGTATCATTAATGCCTATTTTGTTAAGAAATATAAATCCAGGTCACAAAGCATTAGGCACGGCCTTGGAGAACAGATGGGAGAACGGAGAGAAGATTTCTAGGATGGGAGAGAACAGCACGTACAAAAGCACAGAGAACAATAATGGTAATGTGTCATTCAGCAGGAAGTGGAACTGTTGGGAGGAAAGGTGGGAGGTGAGACTCGCATGCTAAGTTAGAAGCCCTTGGAGGCCAGGGTAAGGAGTTGTAATTTCATCATGTGGGCAACTGGGTGTTACTGAGGTTAGGCGCTCAGGGTGACCAGAGATAACTTTGCTGATGAACCTAGGGAAAGAAAAGGTAGGAGCAGTGACTAATCATGCCAAACGCACTGATAGGCTGAGCAAGGTGAAGATGAAGAATCCACCACTGGTTTTAGTTACATGGCATTCAAAGTGGTGTGTTGGTGCAGTTTTGATGGTGTATACCGACAAAGACCTCATTGAGGTGGTTGAGGAGAGATAAAAGAAGAGGAATCTTAGATGCTGAGTACTTACAACTTGTATGAGGAATTTTTCCACAAAGGGAACAATGAAACAGGGGAGGGGAAGTGAGGTTCAGAGAAGGTTTTCTTAAGATGAGAAGAAATAATAGCACATTTATAGGAGTTGTCCAACAGAAGAGATTCCTGGAGCAGAATTCTTGCATAAGCAGCAGGAATAGGATGTAGCACAACTAGAGAGGGATGATTTGGCTTTGGATAAGAGCACTGACAGTTCAGCTCTGTTAACTGGTGGGAAGACCCAGTCTAGGAGTCACTAGAGGGTCTAAGTCAGGAATGCTAACTGTTTTTAAAGGGTAGGGGCAATGTTAAGGAACTTGGTTTCAGAATATTTTTGTTCAATACTTTTTCTTAGGTAGGAAGTGGACTGAAATTTTTTCCTTTATCACTTTCTGAGAATGATTTTGCTTGAGTCCAGATCAGACTGAGCCTCTCTCAAATAATTGGAATTCCACAAGAGAAGTTCTGAGTGGCCCTTACTGTCCTGCTGAACAGCATTTAGCTTTAATTACTGATTTCTACTTTGATATCCAAAATAACATTATATATTCTGTTCTAACCTAATGATACTCTTTTTAAACAACTTAGAAATGGTCCAACTTAGGTCACCAAAAGAACTTGTAGGCAGTGACCAGATGCCTAAACTGCCCCTTAATCCATATTTATCAACTAGAGTCAAGTTGACTCATTTAGTAACAGCTGTCTGCCACTTTATAGTCATCACGGGACATCAGGTATTCATTCATTCCACAAATATTCACATAGTACCCACCCTGGGACAGCCCCTTTACTAGGACTTGGGGGAACAGCACAGGCAAGATAAAGGTGCTGTCCTCAGAGCACAGTTGAGTGACGAGTGATTACAGTTAAGCAACTGATTCCCAGTGCTAGGACTGAGGACCTTCAGAGAACAATGAGAGCACCTCAGAAGGTTTGGCATGCACAAACTAGGAAATAATAAGCATTAAAATGGTAAGTGCATAACCAATTTACACATGGCATACTTTAAGTTCCCACCTGAAAAAGAATCCCAGTGATTCCATGGACTTGGAGAAATACATTGCTACTCTCGTCCACTTTGGCTGATGACTTCACTGGTAATTTATTTATCCATTTAACAAGGATTTACCAAGCACAGAGATATTTCATGTCCAAGTGGTATACTGGGAATACAAAGATGAAGACAGTGAAATTCTTTTCTTCAAAAAGCTCATTTTTTTCCTACTCCACAGGTCCACCTTCACACAAGCGGGAATTTGGAGCTTCTATGCCTACAGAGTTTCTAGCTCCCATTGCTAGCTATGGGAGATTAAAAAAAAAAAAAAAAGAATCAATGGAGACAACTATGTCCTCCCCGTGCCTTCTTGGTTTATCAAAATCCCCCTTGAAATGCAAATCAAAACCACAATGAGATACCATCTCACACCAATCAGAATGGCTATTAAAAAGTTAACAAATAACATATGTTGGTGAGGTTGCAGAGAAAACGGAACATTTATAAACTGCTGGTGGGAGAGTAAATTAGTTTAGCCATTGTGGAAGACAGTGGGCAATTCCTCAAAGAACTAAAAACGGAAATACCATTCAACCTAGCAATCCTATTATTGGGTTTATACCCAAAGGAATATAAATTATTCTGTTATAAAGACACATGCATGTGTATATTCATTGCAGCACCATTCACAATAACAGAGACACAGATTCAACCTAAATTCCTGTCAATGATAGACTGGATAAAGAAAATGTGGTACATACATACCATGGGATACTATGCAGCCATAAAAAAGAATAAGATCATGTCCTTTGCAGGAACATGGATGGAGCTGGAGGCCATTATCCTTAGCAAACTAATACAGGAATGGAAAAGCAAATGCCACATGTTCTCATTTATAAGTGGAAGTTAAATGATGAGAACTCATGAACTCAAAGAAGGGAGCAACAGACGCTAAGGTCTATCAGAGAGTAGAAGTTGGGAGGAGAGAGAGGATCAGGAAAAATAACTAATGGGTACTAGGCTTTAATACTTGCATGATAAAATAATCTGTACAACAAACACCCATGACACAAATGTACCTATTTAACAAACCTGCACATGTACCCCTGAACTTAACATAAAAGTTAAAGAAAATAAGACATACGAGAGATAAAATTAATGACAATAAACATCAAGTGAAAATTGAAGGTAAGAAAAACCAAAAGCAAAATCATCCTCACCTTCCATGGCTTAAATCAAGTGCCAACTCACTCACAAAGCCTCTCCCAATAAAGAGAAAGTGACTATATATTGTTTAAGCCAAGGCCCCTCATGTGGGAGTTTCTGTGGTCTTTAACGCATGAACTCTGAAATTATACATGTTATACATGTTCTAAACATTTACATCCCCTGTTACGTTCCAGATTGAGGTGAAGTACTGTTTCTGATCTACTTTTACATCTGACAAAGACTTGATTCTAGAATTTTTATATATTCAGTGGTCAATGAACATTTGATGAATAAATGAATTAAAACCACAATTTACACCAATGGCTTTCTCCTTTCTTTTATTTCTTCCTTATTTCTAATAAACGTAGGTATTTTCAAAATATTGTTCCTGCATACTACCTATGTATTTTTCTATCTGTAGAAGTCATATATTCATTGAATACAAAGGATGATAAAATAGTGAAAGAAGAATTTAAGACACTCATAATCTCATCACCTAAAATATAGACACTGTTTAACATCTTGGCATATTTTCTTTCAGTCTACTTGTATTCAGGCTTGAAACTAAAGTTCTATCATGTTCTATATAAAGCTTTGTATCCGATCTCAGAGATGGTATTACAACAAGAACGTCAACACAAAAAAACTTTAGGCTGAATTAACGTAAATTAGAAGAGGAGGCTATTCTAGAAGATTCTCCGATTAAATCAGAGGATGCTGTTCCATCCATTAATCCCACAATCTACTGGTATAATTGGTCTCTTGGGACCTCAGGTGTTTCCTCATCTGTAAAATGGAGGTAGGGGGACATCAATGACTGAGTTCTCATCTCTGATGTAATATGACAATTCCATTACATGTGAAGAAATGGTATGCACTATTATTTGGTGTAGTTACACAGAAATGTCGAGGCTATTAGTATAACAACCTCCTTTCCTAAATGAAAAAAATTGAGACTCAAAGAGGAAAGTCCCTGGCAGACTTCCGCTCCAAAACAGTAACATCCAACTCCAAGTCTGTTCATTTTTCTCAGTGCTGGGATGTTTATCAGAACCAAACTAAGGTGGGGCCATGTCTAGCTACGGGTGATAGGACAAGATGGGAGAGAGGCTCATCAGTGCCAAATTAGCTTTCAGGCCATCTGTGGTGATGTGTTCCTCAACACTAGGATGGATATTGGTTTGAGAAAGTAAGTGAGGTACAGTCATTTTTTAAAGGAGCTTAGATTCTCATTGAGAAGACAGAATTATCACACTACCACATGCTGTCCCATGGTGATTTACTAGGCAAGAGCCAATAAGCATTGCAGGACAGGGCTGATGCAAGCTGTCACGGCCAGGTGGAAAAGGTAAAGCCAACAATTAGTGGAAAAGCCGAGAGAGAGCAGGTGGGATGCCAAAACCTGGGAGCATAGCAGGAGCTCAAGGCCGGGGTATGACCAGGTGTAGGGAACTAGAACAGCCAACAGAAGACATCCAAGTCCCAGCCCGACAAATGCCAGAGATCGGCTTCTTTGCCAATCTGAGTTCCAAAATCAGGGAGCGAACAGCCAAGGTGTACTCCCTAGGGTTGAAACATTGCTTTGGGCCAAAGTGCTGGCACTCCTTTTGAAGAGTCTGCTCTCCTGAGTCCCCGCACCTGCACTTATCTTCAAGAATGACCTCTAATTCGACATCACCCCCAATTCCAGGACCTGCATTGTAATATGACGGCACTATAGAATTGGGCTGATTTAGACAGGATGGTTTTAGGTTACAGACTCCACTTCTCAGCCTCATACCCAACTCTGGTGTATCCACCTCTTCAGGTCCACATGATAGATTTTAACAAGGTCTGTGGGGAAATGATAGGACAAAAATTCAAAATCTCATATTTTCTTTTATAAAAGAGTTCATAGGTTAATCTCTAAGCCTCTAAGTATATTTTCAAATATATCACCAGAGGGGGTCGAGAAAACAGGTTTGTGGTCACTTCCCTTTTCTGGAAGTCAGTTTCTTTCTATATAAAATAAATGAACTAGATTTTGTCAATTTTCATTTATTATTTATTTTTCTCTTTGAGACAGGGTCTCACTCTGTCACCTAGGCTGAGTGCAATGGTGTAATCACAGCTCATTGCAGCATTAAACCACTGGGCTCAAGGGATCCTCCCACCTCACCCTCCCAAGTGGTTGACACCACAGGCCTGTGTTGCTGCATCTGGCTTTTTTAAATTTTTATTTTTAGTAGACACAAGGTCTTGCTATGTTGTACACGCTGGTCTCAAACTCTTGGCCTCAAGCAGTCTTTCCCCCTTAGCATCCTAGGATTATAGGTGTGAGCCAACATGCCTCAATTTTTTTTTTTTTTTAAATTTTGAGATGGAGTCTCACTCTTTCACCAAGGCTGGAGTGCAGTGGCGCAATCTCAGCTCACTACAAGCTCCGCCTCCCAGGTTCACGCCATTCTCCTGCCTCAGCCTCCGGAGTAGCTGGGAGTACAGAGGCCCGTCACCACACCGGCCTCATTTTTTCTATCTTTTAGTAGAGACGGGCTTTCACCATGTTAGCCAGGATGGTCTCGATTTCCCGACCTCGTGATCCACTCGCCTCAGCCTCCCAAAGTGCTGGGATTACAGGCGTGAGCCACCACGCTCAGCCTCAGATTTCATTTTTTAAAAAATAAATGTTCATTTGACATGATTTTAGATAAGGAAAGTTACAAAGATAGTGCAAACGGTTCCTGTGTAATGTTTACACTGTTCCCCCTAATGTTAACATATAACCGTGATACATTTGTCAAAACTACCATCAGATGTTATCAACTAAAACAGACTTTATTCATATTTCACCCAATTTCATTTTGACCCCAATACCATTGTTTTAAAACATCAAGATATTTCATTTCTTTTGCTGTTTATTTTTTGATATAATTTTTAAGGGCCTATTTTGGGGTAGAGGATGTCTAGTGGTAATTCATACTTAAGGAAGATGCTCAGAAAAAAATTCTGAAATGAGAAACAGATGTCAGTCAGAGCTTCTGGTTTAGAGACTGAGGGACAAAAGCCTTCACTTGCAGGGACTAGGGCTGGTTACTGTGGATAAGAAATGAGGCCGGGCACGGTGGCTCATGCCTGTAATTCCAGCACTTTGGGAGGCTGAGGCAGACAGATTATGAGGTCAGGAGATGGAGAACATCCTGGCTAACACGGCGAAACTCCGTCTCTACTAAAAAGTACAAAAAAAAAAAAAAAAAGAAAGAGCGCTAGCCGGGCATGGTGATGCACGCCTGTAGCGCCAGTTACTCGGGAGGCTGAGGCAGGAGAATTGCTTGAACGTGGGAGGCGGAGGTTGCAGTGAGCCAAGATCGTGCCACGCACTCCAGCCTGAATGACAGACCAAGACTTCGTCAAAAAATAAATAAATAAATAAATAAATAAATAAATAAATACATGGAATGGTTTTGTATTTTACTCAAATGATTCTCATCTATCCCCACCCACTAAAATGTCTGAGTCTTAAAATATAACACGGGACCCCTGCTCCTCACATGCTGAAACACATTATGTACATACTTGGTAATTCAGTCTTTTCAACTTAGTTGTTTTTGCTTTGTATTTTCATTCTTAGCAAGGATCTCCTCTGGATTAAGAGGGTAAAATGTATGCAAGGAGCCTTTCATTTAAATATGCTCACTGGAGCCTTGCAATAATCATCATGAGATAATCAACCTTATGTTTTTAATCAATTTTGTATTTTCCTTCTTTCTAATTTTCTCATTCATTTAATTTCTTGGGAAATTAAGTATTGGGAATTCTGAAAGTGATTCTCTTCAAGTGATGCTATTTCTAGAGCAACTTAGTTAATATATAAAGATTAACACAATAATTTATTGAAGAATTAGGAAGACTTCTGATAAACCCAAAGGCAAAGAAAAAATGTGAGGCATTGTACTGACAATTTTATAAATGTTAGCTCTTTTGTTACTCCCAGGTTCCATTATTATTCCCATTTGACAGATGAGGAAACTGAGAATTAGTTTTCTAGTTCTCCTAACTCGGACAAGAATAACTTGCTCAAATCACACAGCTATGGCAAATGGAATCAGGAATCCACCTTCCTCAACCTCCATATTGTACAGGGCCCTGTTCTCCCAAAGTTTGCCTACTAGTTATAGAGCCAAGGTTAACCCATACAAGACAATTAGAAAGTCAATAGTGTTGCCATTAAAAAGAAGTAAGTGTGACTGTACCCTGGGAACTGTACACAAATTACATGAGTAACATTTTTATTATTGTTAACTGGTGACACCAAAGGCAAGAACTATCATATGCCAGAATAAACTGGCATATAATTACTCTAATGTTCCCATCTCTTCCTACTCTTTTGGTGGGAATACTAACTCCATATACCAATTGTATAAAGAAAGATGAAGGAGATACAGGCAACAGGAAGAGAGAGTGAACCATTTTGCATTTTTCAGAATTTGAATAACAAACAACTTCTAATGTTTCAAGACTAACCTAAAGGCAGAAAATGCTTCTGAAAAAAAAAAAAAAAAACTTCCCAAAGTTCTGTTTTCAAAGAGATTATAGTTTCTGAAGACAAATCCCACTATCCTTTTTCAATTCATCCTTTATTTCCTTGATAATTTTTTAAAAATAAATACATCTGGACACTTTACAAAGTCCTCAGAGGCTGAAAAACTAGCTATAGCAAGTACTACATTTGACACATTTTTCTTCAGGCTAAGCTAATTCATTTAAGGTTTTAATGTTTAAATAAACTGCTGCCCAAATCAATAATCTACAAAATCATTCACTGAGGGAGAGGTCTTCAATCATTTTGCTCCACTTAAGGCTGATTTGTATGACAAATGAACACATTTTATTATATTCCTCAGTCTGCTCCACACACTCCTAAAACAGGGGTGTGTATATTTTCAAAGAAACTAAGGCACTCCTCTTAATATCATGTCACAGCAGTACTTAGTACAACCAAGTCACTAAATATGGTTGGAGAATGTGACAGGAGCACATATCAGAGAAGCATCCCTTGTTTCCTGTTCACCACAGGCAAAGCAGCAGGGTGACCAGGCAGGAAGACACTGAGTTTGCTGCACTGACACAGTGGAAACTGCAGCCACTGACATAGTGGAAACTCCAGTTTTCCTCATTGCTTAATGTGAGACTTCAGGCAAGTAGCTTAAGCTCTCTGGACCCATCTCTTTATCTACAAAAAAGATAATAATGGAACAGGTACTTCATAAGCTTGCTGTACAGGTGATATACAAATGTTAGCCATTATTATTTATCATAGACTTGCAGAAAAAAGTGTAAATCAAGTGTATCCTTAACAATTGTATCTAGGCTCAACAATATCTCAGCTCAACTCTATGCGAGTTGCCTCAGGATAAACTGCACAGCCCCCTCCTGAAACAGCTCTGCAGACCACCTTCTTGCTTTCTTGTAGGGCAGAGGGTCATTCCCATTGTAGGTCATGGCCATTTGCAAATTCCGAATTATACTCTGTAATGAAATCAAATCTTTCTGGTTATGAATAATTATTATAAAACCATCCATGATTCCATGACACATTATAGTGGGGAAGAGATAGTTCATTAAAAACATTTACAGGCAACAAATCAAACCACCCCATTAAAAATTGGGCAAAAGACATGAACAGTTTCCAAAAGATGACATACACATTGCCAGAAGCCTAAGAAAAAATGCTCAACATCACCAATTATTAAAGAAATGCAAATAAAAACCATAATGAAATGCCATCTCACACCAGTCAGAATGGCTATAAAAAGTCAAAAAAAAAAAAAAACAAAAACAGACACTGGCAAGGTTGTGGAGAAAAAGGGAACATTTGTACACTGCTAATGGGAGTGTAAATTAGTTTAGCCTTTGTGGAAGACAGTGTGGCGATTCCTCAAAGAACTTAAAACAGAAATACCATTCATTCCAGCATTCCCATTACTGGGTATATATCCAAAGGAATATAAATCATTCTATTGTAAAGACACATGCCTGTCTATGTTTACCACAGCACTATACACAACAGCAAAAACATGGAGTCAACTTAAATGCCCATCAATGTTAGACTGGATAAAGAAATGTGGTACATATATACCATGGAATACTATGCAGTCATAAAAAAGAATAAAAAGAATGAGATCATGTCCTTTGCAGCAACATAGATGGAGCCAGAGGCCATTATTCTAAGCAAACTAACACAGGAACAGAAAACTGAATACCACATATTCTCACATATAAGTTGGAGCTAAAAAACAAGAACATGTGGACTCCAGGAGGAAAACAACAGACACTGAAGCCCACTTGAGGGTGGAGGGAAGAAGGGAAAGGATCAGAAAAACTACTTATTGTGTACTATGATTATCTGTGTGATGAAGTTATTTGTACACCATACACCTGTGATGCAGTTTACTTATCTAACAAACCTGCACATGTACCCATGGACCTAAAATAAAAGTTTTTTAAAAAAGTAAACAAATGAACACATAAAGATATCTTAGGATGAGAGGAGTCCTCACTTACATGGAGATTACTTACAGCCTCTCCAACAAGGTGGCTTTAGAGCAAAGGCCAGAAATAAGTAAGGGAAGAATCTTAGCATAGGCAAAAACAAGTTTAAAAACCTTAAGAGAGGGATGTGCCTGGTAAGTCTGAGGAATGACGGGGAGTCTAAAATAGCTGAGACCTTGGGCAAGAGAGAGAGTGGGGGAAATGGGATCAGAGAGAAGTGAGGCCTGGCCTTATAGGGGCTTGTAGGCTATGCTGAAGGCTTTGTATTTTACACCGGGGATGCATTGGAGGGTTTGAGCAGGGAGTTGACTGATCTTTTAGAAGGTCATTAACTGCTGGTAGAGAAAAGATCACTAGGGCTTACTGGTAAAAAGCAACAGAGGGAATGTGGAGAAAGTGGCCACATCAAGTCATCTATGACTTATCTGTGACTACACAGTCATACCATAATGGTGACTTAGGTTGTGGTGGCAATGATGGAAGTGGAGACAATTGTTAGATTCAGAATATATTTCAAAGAGAGTCAAAGGATGTTGTGACAGACTAGATGTGTGTGTGGGGGGGGGCGGGGGGGCAGTAAAGAACTGTGAGATAAGTAGAGGCAGTTTTTGCTCAAAACTTTAGTAATATTTAATGAGATAGGGGTGCTACAGGCAGAGTTTCTTAGCCATCTTTACTTTCATCACCAACACTAGTAGTGTGCTATCTTTGTGCCATTTTTTTCTCAAAGGAATAATAGTATCAAATCATCACTTCACAAGAGCTTCTAGTTTGTATACAGAATATTGAAACCACATTGAGAGCTTGGCTGTATTCATTCACTAAAGGATCCTTAATTGAACATAGTATTTATGTCTGTTACATGTTGGGTACTGTCCTAGGTGCTGAAGAGGCAGTGATTAAATATGACCTCTCTGAACAGGTAATTCAAAACTGAATCTTAGCAAAATTTACAATTACTCCATGCCAGGGCCTTTAGTGTTGGCTGAGAGTAGTTAAAAACACAAAAATTAAGTGTAGAATTGCAAATAATCCACCTATATACGGTTCCCCAAGGACCCCTGTAATTTCACTGTTCTGTGACTTTCCGCATTGTGCCACTGACTCCCTATCTGCATAGAAAATCCTGGTCAGTTTTACACTTAACCAACTCAACTCAGTCAACTCCTAGGAAACCAGTGCTGAATTTCCTTGCCCACAGCAGGGTTGAGTCACACTTTGTGACCTGTTCGTTTTAGCACTTATCACTCTCTATTGCAATTATTAGTTTGCATATCTGTATTCCCTGATAAACTGTAAACATCATCAGAAAAACCATGTCTTCGTTTTTGTGTTTGGAGTGCCTAGAACAGGATCTTATATGTAATAACACTCATTAAATAGGTGTTTTAAAAATAAATGAATCAATTGGGTTGCCCCCCCTTTAATTCCACGATTAATTCCTAGAAGCCAGATACTATAATTTATACCTCTGAAACACTTATGTCATCTAGAGCAGAGCAACTATTTTATATTTACTACTTAAACTTCCAGCCAAGTAGCATCTCACATATTTTCATCTGTTCAGAATTAAAAATATGACTGTAGATGAGATCTGGCATGTTCAGGGTGGTATGGCCATAGACATAGGTCGTAGTAACAAAAACAGCATGGTACTGGTACAAAAACAGATATACAGACCAATGGAACAGAACAGAGGTCTCAGAAATAATACCACACATCTACAACCATCTGATCTTTGACAAACCTGACAAAAACAAGCAATGGGGAAAAGATTCCCTACTTAATAAATGGTGTTGGGAAAACTGGCTAGCCATATGCAGAAAACTGAAACTGGATCCATTCCTTACACCTTATACAAAAATTAACTCAAGATGGATTAAAGACTTAAATGTTAGACCTATAACCATAAAAACCCTAGAAGAAAACCTAGGCAATACCATTCAGGACATAGGCATGGGCAAAGACTTCATGACTAAAACACCAAAAGAAATGGCCACAAAAGCCAAAATAGACAAATGGGATTTAATTAAAGAACTTCCACACAGCAAGAGAAACTACATCAGAGGGAACAGACAACCTACAGAATGGGGGAAAAGTTTTGCAATCTATCTATCTGACAAAGGGCTAATATCCAGAATCAACAAAGAACTTAAATTTACAAGAAAAAAACAACCCCATCAAAAAGTGGGCAAAGGATATGAATGGACACTTCTCAAAAGAAGACATTTATGTAGCCAACAAACATGCAAAAATGCTTATCATCACTGGTCATTAAAGAAATGCAAATCAAAACCACAATGAGATACCATCTCACTCCAGTTAAAATGGCAATCATTAAAAGGTCAGGAAACAACAGATGCTTGAGAGGATGTGGATAAATAGGAATGGTTTTACACTGTTCATGGGAGTGTAAATTAGTTCAACCATTGTGGAAGATAGTGTTGCGATTCCTCGAGGATCTAGAGCCAGAAATACCATTTGACCCAGGAATCCCATTACTGGGTATATACCCAAAGGATTGTAAATCATTCTACTATAAAGACACATACACACATATGTTTATTGCAGCACTATTCACAATAGCAAAGACTTGGAGCCAACCCAAATGCCCAACAGTGATAGACTGGATAAAGAAAAGGTGGCACATACACACCATGGACTACTATGCAGCCATAAAAAAGGATCAGTTCATGTCCTTTGCAGGGACATGGATGAAGCTGGAAACCATCATTCTCAGCAAACTAACACAGGAACAGAAAACCAAACACCGTATGTTCTCACTCATACATGGGAGGTGAAAAATGAGAACACATGGACGCAGAGAGGGGAACATCACACACCAGCATTTTAGGGGTCGGGGGCTAGGGGAAGGACAGCATTAGGAGAAATACCTAATGTAGTTGCCAGGTTGATGGGAGCAGCAAACCACCATGGCACATGTATACCTATGGCAACAAACCTGCACATTCTGTACGTGTACCCCAGAACTTAAAGTGTAATTTAAAAAATTGTAAACAATAAAAATTGTACAAACTTAAAAACCAAAAAATAAATAAATAAATAAAAATATGACCTTGAGAGGGAGATTTTTCAGTATTCACTATTCCTTGAATGGGACTCAAGTGCTGGTATTTTCTAAGTTACAGAATCTGAGAAGAAACTTATTTTTCTCTAATCATAAAAACCTTTTTTGCAGCAGTGAAAAAAAATGGAGTCAAGTCGTGAAATTCAGGCATCACATAAACCTAGTTATGTCTGGAGAAGAGTAGTTTTGTGTTACTAAAGAAGAATAGAATTTTTTGAAAGAAAATTAAAAACTAGGCTTCAGATACTGTGCTTTATTTTTTGAATCAGGATATTTGTGTGAAATTAACATTAAACATATTTTTAAATGTGATACTGAACATTAAACACACAGACACACACATACTTGGGATTCCTGAAAAGGTGCCAATTTTAGGATATGTGTCTGACTCACTTCCATTATAATCTTTGAAGTGACAAATATAATATGAAAATTAGGAAAATCCTGTATAAAATTACAAATTGAGAAAAGAGGACATCAAAAACTCTGAAGACTTTTTGGTTGATAGCACTTGGGTGGGTGGGTGACATGTAAGGAAGGCTGTTTCTCGGGGTAAATTTTAAGTAATTTCATTGCAGTATAACCATGCCCATTTGTTTGTTTATAAATTCTTTCTCTCTAAAACATCAGACGTGAGTAGTTTTGACAGAGCTGTCTCCTGAAATACTTAAAATACTTACTATCTTGGTCTTTATTTAAAATGTTTGGAGACCACTGATCTAGTCCTAAACTTCCCCATCTGGGAAGAAACAGCTCACCTAGGAAATAAGATGAAGACACCCACTAGGGAAGGATGAGGGCTGGAGGTGAGGGCAGGCTGAAGGACAGGTAGGAATGTGACTCCCACCATTGCCCTTGCAAGCATAAAAACTCCCAATGGCCATCCCAAGGAGGTAAACCACAGCTGTGTGATCCTGAGCCATCTTTCATGCTGTGGGCCTCACTAGGCAAAGAGATGGAGTAGTAGCTAGGTCATATATGTTTGCCACAAATAATCATTCATTTTTCAGCCCAGAGGCACAACCTCCTGATACAGACTCTGCATTTGGCATCCTCCCTACACCCCCAGGCTATTGCAAATTCACACTGGCAAAGAAAAAAAAAAAGAAAAATAAACTTTTGGCTAGAATATTTGAAATAGAACATGCACAGAATCTGAGAAGACCCATGTTGGACTCCAATGCTAGAAAAGCATAAAACTCCTTTGGAAAAGGCAAGCCCAGGAAGAAAAATCAGCAGAAACAGGCATTTCTGCAGCTTACAAAATGAGAAACACTGAGAAATCAGAGCCAATACCTTCCTATGAAAATTACTGAAAGAGAAAAATCTAGCAACTTTCTATGTTCTCAACGTATTTCAACAGGAAATTGTGTTTATAAAACTAGAACAGGTAGTCATAAAGAGAGAAGGAAAAACTGCATGAAAGTGAAAATATTGCTAAATTAGAAACTGCAATCAAGGCAATAAATGGTGTTATCACAGAAGGAAACTCCAGCATCCCAAAAGACAAAGACTTTGCTGACTTGCAGAAGGTTTAAGATGTTAGGAACCTCAAGGTATACAGAAACAGTGATGGGAGCAAACACATTCATTGGACACTTGATACTCCATTATTTTTTATACCTTGCCTTATGAAGTACTTGCCAAATAGCACTCCGGAAGACCCAGAGTTATCTGAGTTCTTACGATGTTTAGTATCAATACCTCTAATTATATTAACGCATATAAAATATGTAGTAAGTGCCACATTTTAATGAATCCAATATATCATAGGTGGGAAGGTATATTAGTCCATTCTCACACTGCTATAAAGAACTACCTGAGACTTTATAAAAAGAGGTTTAATTGAGAACACATGGACACAGAGAGGGGCACCAACACACACCAGGGCCTGTTGGGGGTAAGGGGAGGGAACTTAGAAGACAGGTCAATAGATGCAGCAAACCATCATGGCACACGTGTACCTATGAAACAAACCTGCACGTTCTGCACATGCATCCCCTTTTTTAAGAAGAAATAAAAAGAAAAGAGTTTTATAAAGAAAAGAGGTTTCATTGACTCACAGTTCTGCAGGCTTCACAGGAATCATGACTGGAAGGCCTCAGGAAACTTACAATCACCGCGGAAGGAAAAGGAAGCACGTCTCACCACAGTGGAGCGCGAGAGAATGAGCAAGGGGGGAAGTGCCACACACTTTCAAGCAACAAGATCTTGTGAGAACTCACTCACTATCAGGAGAACAGCAAAGGGGAAGTCTGCCTCCAGGACTCAATCATTGCCCGCCAGGCCCCTCCCCCGACACGTGGGAATTACTACTCAAGATGAGATATGGGCGGGGACACAGAGCTAAGCCATATAAGAAGGGAAGTGCATTATTAACGGGAGTCTGATTCTGGCCCAACTATGTCCTAGTCAAGTGGTTCCTAAAATAGGGTCTCCAGACCAGCAAGAGCAGCACCTGTGAAGGTGTTACAAATGCAAATTACAGGGCCTTACCTCAGACCTTCTAAATCAGAAACTCCGAAGGGAGAACCCACATTTTGGTTGAAGAAGCTCTCCAGGTGATTCTGATGTATACTAAAGTTTGAAGACCACTGGCATCATCATCACACACACACACGTGCACACATAATAGATTAATAAAAGGTTCTCAATCTTGGCTGCACATTAACATGGCCTGGGGAGCATTAAATATCTTTAATGCATTCTGGATACCAGAATAATTAAATCTGAATTGCTGCAAGTGAAGTTCAGGTGATTCCAATGTGTAACCAAGTTTAAGAACTACTGTTTCATAAGACAAAAGGAAATCCAGAGTCTAAGTAATGACACCATGGTAAGAAATGGAAAAACTGAAGAAGGTATTAATAGAAATGAGAAATCCAAACAATAAACTTTTGTAAATTAGGATTTGGACTGCTGAAGAAATACAAAGAGATAGTTATACACTTACCTTCCCCAGGGGGTAAATGGAGAGGAAACTGGGCTGAGTCAGGCTTTAAATGTCTGAACCGTACATTGTGGTGCCCAGCAGAGCACACCTGAAAACGATGAAGACTAAATGAACAACACATCCAGGGAAGGTAATACATCTGTGGTTTCCAAATTTGCCTGCACATTGGAATCAGCTGAGGAGCCTTACATACTCCCAATGCCTGTGCTCATCTGATTTAATTAGACTGGGTATGACCCTGGCTGATGAAGGTTTACCCCCAGGTGAATCTAATGTGTAAACAAGCTTGGGAACCTCTACAATATATGTAGAATAACCATTTCAGAAGAATTCCAAGCAAACAGGAGAGGAGCAAAACTAAAAAAATAATAGAAGAAAATGTTCCTGAGATGAAGAAAAATTTGTGCCTCAATGTAAAAAGAACTCACTGGTGTTTAGATAGACCCAGTTAAAACAGATAAACTTTCAGACCCAGCCCTGTACATTGCTGAATTTTAAGGACAAAGAAAATATCACAGAAGAATACAGGCAGGAAAAGAAAATCAGATTAATACACAAACACGGAAAGATAAAGGAGCAATGTCTAGACAGTGCTGACCATAAATAGTAATAAACAGTAACCTGAGCACAATCACCAAATTCTCACTCATGTGCAAAGACAAACAACGACACTAACTTCATGTGCTATCAGAATCAGAAGAGAGTTAACAAGGGAAAAATTGAAAATGAGAAGTTAAGAGTGGAGATGCTTTGTACTTTTATTACTGACATATTTCACTTAGCATACTGTCATCAAAGTTCATACACATTGTAGCATGAAACAGAATTTCCTTCCTATTTAAGGCTAAATAAAATTTCAGTGGTGTGTTTTATATATACCACTTATATGAGGTGCCTAGAGTAGTCAAATTCATAGAAGCAAAAAGTAGAATGGTGGTTGTCAGGGGCTGGGGATAGGGCAGGGGAAATGGGGAGCTAGAGTTTAATGGGTACAGAGGTTCCAGTTTGACAAAACGAACAGGATATGGATGGTGGTACTGGTTGCACAACAATGTGAATGTACTTAATGTCTCTGAACTGTACATTTTAAAATGGTTACGATGGTGAAGTTTATGTTATGTGTATTTTACCGGAATTAAAAAAATAATTTGTTTAAAAAATAGGTGAACTTTGGTGCAAAAGATTCGGTGGTGAGTGATGCGACCACTAAACCAGTTTGTTCTCAAATGTGGCTGCATGTTAGAATCTCTGGAAGCTTGTAAGAGTACCATGCCCCTGTTACTACTCCCAGATATACTGATTTAATTGGTTAGAGTAGCCCCCAAAAGTATTTTTAAGTGGTTCCCCAGGTGATTCTAATGTGTAGCTATGGTTGAGAATTGCTGTACTAAAACACAGTTAGTTAAATAATGATTACTAATAACAGTTACTGAAAAAATATGTCAAATGAAAATAATTTAATAACAACCTGGCTGTACACTTCTGTATTATATTTACTCTGTGCTTGCATGAAAAATAAGTCAGTGTATTACTGCACAGCCTGAACAGCTCTGCCTAGGGAGATTCTCAGAGCCTCACAGCAACAACCCTGGCGTGTGCATGCACACATCCTTCAGAAGTTAGGGTTGACTCCCAGGTGAGGTTCAGAGTCCATCTGAATCAGAGATGCGGGGAAGCAGGGAAGTGCTGGGACTCAGGAGAGAGACTGGGAATCTCCTGATGCCATCTGTGCTTTCATTTGAATTAGCCTCAATGTGTAATGGGAATAGTGCCCTTATATGTGCCAACTTTGGATAATGTCTCGACTCCCCTACAACATGCCTGAGAAGGGTAGGGACAAAAGTCAATACATAATAGATATTTCATCAGAGGGGCTCATTGATTTTTAAATAGAACAAATTAAGATATATAAGAGAGAACAAGAAGAGTGATAATATATACATGCAATTCCTTTTCTTTCCGTTTTCAATTTTGAAAATAGGGGAAAAAATATCTGTGGTGGTCAATTGACCTAGCACACATAATGAGGCAAAAGTGTAAACCAGGGTTTCTCAACCTTGGCACTACTGGAACATTGTGCCAGACAATTCTTTATTGTAGGGAGCTATCCTGAGTATTGCGGGATGTTTAGCAGCATCCCTGGCCTCTACTCACGCGATGCAGCAGCACTTCCTCTCCTCAATTGTGGCAATCAAAAATGTCTCCAGACAGTGCCAAATGTCCCCTGGGGGGTGGAGGGCAAAATGGCCCCAGTGGAGAACCACTGTGGTAAACTAAATTTAAGTGTTTTTAAAGAAAATTCAGAGATTAATTTTCATCCTCTTAAGTTTCTATAAAATATGATGTATTTTTACATTTCATTCTTGACATTGTTAATTAGATACAGAAATTAATTCAAATACATTCTAGAACAATATAAAGGTAAGTACTAATAGAGAGACAACAGACTTTATATCATCACGACCACTTAAATTAAAAAAGGAGAAAAAAACCCAAAGTCCATCTGTCAAATGACATAAAGCATAAAAAGCAGAAAGTTAAAACAAGGTGACAGAAGACAAGCATAGCTAGAGAAAATAAATGTGGATGGAATAAATTTCTGTTAGAAGATGAATAACTGCAAATTAGGATAAAATCACAAATTCAGCTGTTTGAAAAAGATAGAATTAAAGGGCAATAGAAAACATACTTGGCAAAAGCAGACCACTAGGAAACAGGAGCAGTGCTATTCTCAAAGTTGAAGTTAAATCTTACAGCTTTACAGAGCCAAAAGTTTACTCTATAGTTCTATAATTAATAAAGTTAAAATAGGCTTGAACTAAGAAGACAGTAGAATAACAAGCTATTGTTATTTTCTTCTTTATACATTGATGTAATTTCTAACTTAAATTCCTTGAAGGCAGCAGCTATATTTTATTTATCACGTATTCACAATGCCACTGTGCCTGCCAAGGAAATCACCCTCATTTATAAATGCTGGATAAGTGAATGTGTTTACATGATCTATGGACCCTGGTGGAGTTAAATGATTCATTGCCAGGGGCTCCATTTCCTCCTCTATAAGATGATGCTTTCCCATCTCGATACTGACATTTTTATTCCCTACCCCCTTTTTTAAACACCAGTTGCCAACATTATGCCTCAAAATTAGTGTTAAGCTTATGGGACATGCAGACAGTAAGGATCTCCCACATTAAGCAGTTTATATTGAGAAACTGGTTATTAATTCAAAATGCTATAAGACCCATATTCAACAGAACTATAAGGTAGCGTTGCTATGAGAACAGTCATGTCAGATGGGATTACATTTTGACAGTTCTTTTCACCCTCACATCTTTCACAGGGAATATTGCCTTGAAATGGTAGGCAAAGCTGTAAGTTCTTTGAGATCAGTGACACTGTGTTTTCCATTTTGATATCCCCTTGCCTGGCTCATAGTAGGTGCTCAGTAAATGGGCATTGATGGTGAATTAAAGACCCATCTTGTTAGTTCTTGGATGGGGCTCTCAAAATGTCATTCCTTTCCTCTACATTTCTCAACAGCTTTGAAGAGGATGTTTAAAAAATATAACCTGCCGGGTGTGGTGGTTCACATCTGTAATCCCATCACTTTGGGAGGCCGAGGCAGGCAGATCACAAGGTCAGGAGTTCGAGACCAGCCTGACCAACATGGTGAAGCCCCGTCTCTCCTAAAACTACAAAAATTAGCTGGGCATGGTGGCATGCACTGGTAATCCCAGCTATTCAGGAAGTTGAGGCAAGAGAATCGCTTGAACCCAGGAGGCGAAGGTTGCAGTGAGCTGAGATCACACCACTGCACTCCAGCCTGGGTGACAGAGCGAGACTCCATCTCAGAAACAAACAAACAAACAAACAGAAAACGATATAACCTAGACATGGGAAAATGAGACTGTGAGCATATGCAATAGTTATAATGGTGCCACCCAACTTGTCACCACTCAGCTAGGATTACTGCACAGAGGATACTACAGGAAATAAAATCAAGACTCACTCCCAGCAACAGACTGAGGTGTGCAGCCAGCTCTCCCCTCATCTTTACTGTTCCTGCCCCTCCAAACTAAGTAAAGCAAAATAAAAGTTTCAGTCTAACAAGGTCTTATTTAATGTTCCAGACTGCCTCATAGCCATATTGATCGAGTTTCAATTCGAAGCTGGAGCCTGCAGCAATAAGTGAGATCAGTATGAGGCCTTTATTTAAATATCTCATCTGCAAAAAAAAAAAAAAAAAGCAAAACAAAACAAAAAAAGATTCCAACACTATAAAAACACAGCCTGACAAGAAAGCCAGATTTTTTTCAAAAAAATAAACTACTATAAAAAGATACAACCAAATATTTATGCTTGTGATAGACTTAAACTTTTTTTTAAAAAAGGAGAAAATACATTTTTAGGTAGAAAAAACAAAAATCACTAAGACTTGCCTAAAGCCCTTACTAATTTAGTTGCAAGGTTTACTTCTGTGTTTCTATGTGTTTTGGTTTTTTTCTTCATGTAACTGTAAAACTACTTTTTGTGGATGCTGAATATAACTATTTACATTTACTCAATTGGCAAATGCCCATTTTGTGCCTAGCATTGTGCAGAGTGCTAAGGAGGATCTGAAAGAAATGTATGACATTGCCCAAGAGTGTATAATCCAGTGTGCAAAGCAGATAATCAAAAAAGACAAATGTTGCATTAAATAAGTCTAAATAAGTGATCCTAATAAGGACTTTAGGAAGTCAATGAAGGGAAGGAATAGTTTAAACTTAAATGATGAGATATGAAGACAGATGTCTGCCACTTACTGCTTCCTTAAACAAGTTTCCAACCTCTTTGTTTGTCTGTTTCTTCATTTGTAAAACAAGAAATGTGATAATCTACATCGCGGGGCTGTTGGGAAGAGATACAGATGTCAAGAACATTGACTATTGGCTATTAGAGTTAAAGAAAGGGGATTTCTGTGCGTTTAAACAAGCCAAAAAACATGGTAGAGGAGATATGGCCTGAATGTAGGCAAAATTGGCTAGGTGGAGAGGGGGTGAACTTGGATAAGTTATTTGTATTTTCTGGGTCTCAGTTTCCTTAAGAAGATAATACATGCCATGCTTTCAGCACACAGCCTGTTTATTCATTGCTGTGAAACAAATGACCTCAGAATTTAGTGGCTTAAAACAACATTTCTTTTGCTCTCTAGCTGCAATTTGGGCAGGGGTTAGTAGGGACAGCTGTCTCTGTTCCACTTGACATCAGCTGGGGCAGCTTAAAGTCTAGGGGCTGGAATCATGAGAAGGCTCCCTCACTCCCGTGTCTGGTGGCTGATGCTGGCTGGACCCTACCTGGAGCTGTCAGCTGGGCCACCTCCATGTGGCCTCTCTACATGGCTCTATACTTCCTCACAACTGATGACTGGATTCCGAAGGGAAACATTCAGAGGAGCTGCATCCTATTTTATGACCTAGCCTTAGAAGTCACATAATATCACTTCCCCATATTCCATTGGTTGGAGCCTATGCAGATTCACCAGGAGAGGAAATTGACTTCAGCTCTGAGAGGGGAGTGTCAACGATGTAAAAGAACATATAGCGCTGGAACTAATACTGTAGCCATTTTTGGAAAATATAATCTCACACAGTATGCTTTCTAAAACTTTTATAGTTAGTAGTAGTAGTAATATTGGAAAGGAGAAGCTTGATGCAAGATAGCACAAGTTAGCAAGGGATTCCACAAATGTGCATTTATTATGGGCATAAATGTAAATAAGACACAGTTCCTACCCTCAAGGAACTTATGATCATACGAACAATTATAACTCCATATATTAAATTCTAGAATGTAGAACGTAAAAAGTTTTAGCGCAAATAAAATAAAATAAAATAACTCAGCAATGGGGAAGCTTCAGTGATGCAGTGCCCACCATAGGATTCAGGTTTTGCGGGGTCTAAAGTTTATACAATTTGAGGCTCCTCTTTAAGAAAAAAAAAATATGAAATTGCAAATGCAAAATCAGGCACAGCACCTTCTAAGGTGCCTGTGGAAGTGAGGACCCTTGACACATAAGCTATAGCATCACAGAAAATTGGCTCTGACAAGGCTTAAACCAGAGAGGGTAGGAAGTGAGGCTAAGAGGAAACTGACAGATTCAGAGGAAAGGGAAAGGTCAAGGGACAGAGGGTCTTAATAAGGCTAAGGAGCTCAAAATAGGGAAAAGACAGTAAGACAGTGGAAGGATGGGCCACATCTTTGCAGAGGAAGGCAATGGTGGGAGACAATAACTTATTTATAGTTGGGTTGGGTTTGGAGAGCCTATAGGATGGGAAAGGAATTAGGATTTTATGTCATAAGCAACTGAAATTCATTGAAAGATTATGAAAATGAGAGTGAAATGATTTATGAAGTTTAATAGGCAGGAATAATTGAAGAGGTGAAATGCTAGCCATCAACAAATTTTTGATACTTTCAACCTACTTGTCAATGTCCCAGACCAGATAATTGGCATTTAGCCTTATTGTTTCTGCTAAACATATCACTGGATCATTTACAATAGCTATAAATGATAAATCAGAGTATTTTAAAACATGGACATTTGCTATATATATGTTTGGCATATGTGTTCTTTGGGACATTATGATGTAATTATTAAAATCATATTTATGAAAAGTCTTTACAAACAGAAAATACTTAAAATTTCAAGAAAAAGGATATAAAACTGTGTGTTAGGTATTTTCCTAATTATACTTATGAATATATATGTACTTATGTACTTCAGTACAGAGAAAACTACTGTAAGAATATACCCCAAAGTATAACAATAATGTCCTTGATTCATTGGCATGTGGTGAATTTCTTTTTACTTTTTTTTAATGTGTTTTCAATAATGTGTGTCTATCGATTTAATAATTGGGTAAAAAAAATTCACTTAAAACCTCATGCTAATTTTTCAAGGTCCATCCCCAAATACCACCTCCTTAGGAAGACTTCCGCGATGCCTGATCCCTCTCCTCCCTCCCAGATACCCCAGACCAGAGGTGCATATTCCTTCCTCCAAAACCCATTAGAACTGCTTATGTTTCTCTTGCCCCATAACTATACTCAGTATTCTGTGCTATCTTCTCTAGAACCCCACAAAGAACATAAACCCCATGACAGGGAACTACTGCTGCAACCCCATTTCAATGCCTTCAAGTAGTTGGTGTTAAATCCTTAGGGAGTTGAAATGGGTTCAGAGTGTGTTGGTAATTGTGAGAAGCAGCGTGCAAGTTATTCAAGCGGTAAGACTAAACAAAGTAACAGTTCCATAAAAAGGAAAGTACAGACAATTTCCAAGTGACCAGTGAGCATTCCATGTAAATCATGGAATAATTTACATGATACCAATAATAATACCTTGGTATCTAGCATCTCGTTTGACCCTTCCCGGAGCTCTGTGAGGATATTTTTATCCACTGTAGATGGGGTTATTTGTGAAGTGATAGAAATCCCTACCCCATGGAATCGTTGTAAGATTAAATGAGATTGTATATGTGCTTGTGTGCCTGACACTGAATAGGTGAATAAACAGTTACTGTTTTATTATTTTCTGTGATTTGTCACAGAGCTTAGCAAAATGCTAAGACAGGAACTGTTTAGCCCTCTCTCTTACTTTTCTACTATGCCACAAGAGCAGGCCTAGAAATCTACCATCTTTCTTCTCTCCTAAGGATTCCTGGTGCTAATCTGCCCCTGCAGCTGACAAGGGTGAACAGCCTCTTGAAATCTTAGGCTTTTTAATCCAATGATTCAGTCACAACTTCAGTGACCCTGATCACCATTATGGTTCCAGAAAAGACAATTAAACATTTTGAAATCTTAAGAATATTATATATTTAGTGTCATCAGGCCACAAACTTTCCAATAACAGATGCAATTCTTTCTAAAATGAATGCATCTCGCATGGCCATTATCCTGATGATAATAGTATTCTCTTACTGAATGCTGATTATGTATTGTACCAGGTAACCTGCATAGGTTAGCTCCATTAAATTATTATAGAAACTCTATGAGGCATGCATTATCATCTCTTTTCTTCACATGCATTTATTCAGGCTCAGGGAGGTCAAGGAAATTGTCCAAACTTTCCAAGCTAGTAGATGGCAAGCTAGGTCTTTCTGGCTGCAAATACCATGCTTGTTTCACTTTTCCATATAGGAGGTAATCAATACATGCATTATAATAATGAAAGAAATATAGGAATATGTTACTATAGTAATGACCTGTATAAATACAGAGTTGTGACCTTCATGTCATCACTGATTTTGCCATCTTCAGGTAGGGAGGTAGCTGGGTAGATGAGAGAACAGGAGAAAAGGGTAAAATATGTTCTTGTTCCATCAAAACTGTTCTATTTATTCGTTTCCTACCAAAGAGTCAAAAATAAACATCAAAAAAACAGCAACCCCATAATCAATCCAAGTCTAGTTTTAACCCAGTTCCTCCCCAGGCCCTCTATGTGGAGGATGCACATCACCAGCTTTTCTTTTGCAGACCTTGACCTTCTACCCTCCCTTTCCTGGCTGTTCTGCCTGTGCCCTCCTGGCACATCAGCAGTCACTGCGGGCACATCAACAAAAGGTGAGTAAACACACTTAGAATGAACAAGAAGCCGAGGGGACAGGGTCAGGAGCTGCGTGTCGGTACCGTCAGCCTCCCCTCGCTACTGCTGCCATCAGCCTTGAGGCAATAGGAACAAAAATGGGAATTGCTGAAGGGGAGAAGAAGCCTGTGGCATTCAGTCGCTCAATTTGGCTGGTCGACGTGGCAGTCCGCCCTCTTTTAAGAGGTAGTGGGCAGAATCATCGGGCTGCTCCCCAAAGCTGAAAGTTTGGGTTTTCTCCTTTTGTGCAAGCTGCAATGCTGTTTCTACCACCTGCCAAGGGCCAGCTGCCAGCTCCTTTGGGAGGCATTGTTTTGTTGCAGAGCAGGGGTGGAGGGAAGATGGTGCAACTCTCGCTCTTTTCTTTCAGGAGAGCATTTTGTTCCTTCAGCTGTCATGAAGCCTTTGTACAGACAGGTCTTTATTCCCAGGGCAGAAGAACTGGAGACAAGTATTAGACATTTGCCAATTTTTGATCACTTTCGTCACCCATTATACTTTGTTCTCTTGAAATTTGTTTAGACCATGTCTTTTTTCCTGAAAAGCTTTGAGACCTTTCTCAAAATAAGGTTTATCTACAATTAGTACATAAAACAGGAACAGAGAGGAGGAAGCCCAAGTCAACCAAAGTAGAAGCAGTAAATATTTTAATTTTGTACTGGTACACATTTCAGGGGTAGAAGTACAATTTTGTTACATGAATATATTGCGTAGTGGTGAAATCTGGACTTTTGGGGTATCCATCATCTGAATGTTGTACTTTGTACTTGCTATTTTAAATGTAAAGATAAGCATTGCTGCTGTGATTAAGCTTTAAAGAGAAAAATTTTGTCTTACATTCTTGCCAGCTGGAGCAGGAAAGAAAATATGATATTATGTAACTGTCGAACTAGGCATCAAAGGGGAGTCTGGTGTTAAATGGCCAGTTTGGGCATTTGGCTATATCTGCTTTAAAATGTTCAGGTTACAGCCATTCAGGACTTGCTGTACAGAGCAGAACTCTATAACTCTGGTGAGCCATTCCTATAAGCATTAGAGAGAATAGACTCAATTATTTTTTATGGAGAATCTTGGCCCAGCCAAAGAAGAGGTGGACAATCTTCTGTTTGGGATCCTCAGTTCTCTTAAAAGGATATTAATTCCACCTCCTTTTGAGTTGGCTGTTACAGCAAGCAGCATCACCTCTAACTGTCAACATACACTAGCTATGTCCTTGATATTCGATAAGGAGTATGATCTTCAGCTTTTTATTACCCTGTGTCCATCAAGTTTATGGAAGGAAGCGATATTTGTGGGGAGTAACCCAAAAGATTTTTAGTATATCTTTATCCAGATGCACAAACCGTACCATTGGATCAAGTCAGGTCAACTGGAAAGTATATCTCAAGATGGTGATGGATAACTTCTTTCTCAAGGCCTCCCCGCCCCTTCTCTGAAGTGCTTAAATGCTTTTACTGAATTGTTCCCTGAGGTGATGCCATCATCCTGGGATGAGGGGTGGTCAAAAAAACTAGTCAATTAAACTCATCACCATATCTACCTACAGGTATTCAAGTGGTCCTCTGCTGGAGAACACTTGAGAGAAATGTGTCTCTCTGATACCCAGAATAGGGAGGTGCCCTTCTTAGGGGGAGCTAGCTTGCTCTGATAGTTTGGATACAGTTTGGCAGAATTGATCTAATTTTTCTAAGGATCTCATTTCCCTTTTAGAATCAGCCGATGTGAAGCTTACAGGGAATCTTGGGAATCTGGGTCCCAAGTAAGAAAGAGTATAGACCTTCATTGTACCAATGCTCGAATAAGCTTCCATGCTAAAGTCATTGGAAGAGGCTACAGGAGTTCTCACTTTGCCTCACTGTTTTTATCCATGTTGAATTTTTAATTTTGCAAGGTTTTCTTTATTTAATTAAGCTGGCTAGTTCTTTCTGGGACAAGGTAGGATATAATAAGCACACGTATTAAAAGAAAAGAGGAAGCATATTAATTCCTCAAGAGAGTTGAAGCTTTTGTCTGGCAGTAAATTCTAAAACCCATGGCAGGATGACTTAGAGGCCATTAAATAGTCTAATGGGCAAGGTCTTCAAAGATAAGTTTTATAAGAAGTACAGAAGCAGCATTTTTGTGCCTTTCTTTTTTTAAATAAGTCTTCGATAAAAATTAAGGGCCTAAGAAATGGCTCAGTGCCTATCAACAGCAAAATGGATAAATAAATCTGAATGCATTTACACAAGGGAATACTATACAGCAATAATAGTGAATGATCTACAACTCCATATGAGATGGATAAATCTCACAATCATGAGGCCCAGCTAAAGGCAGACGTGAAAAGAATACACATGGATGATTCCATTTACATAAGTTCAAAATAGGCAGTGCATCTCTGGTGTTAGGGGTCAGGTTAATTGCATCCCCTGATGATGGTGGTTCCTGGTAGGGGCATGAAGGATGCTTCAGAGATGCTACTATTGGCTGTTTTCTTGATCTGGGTGCAAGTTACTTGGGAACATTTACCTTTGAAAATTAGTCAAACTGAATACTTATGATTTGACAACTTTTCATCATATGTTATGGTTCAATAAAATGTTTTAACAAGCAAGAGAAAAAAGATGAGAACTTACACTAAATGAGGAAAGGAGTTCATTGGAGGCCAGTCTCCATCTTGAAATTGGCTATAATTTTTTTTTTTTTTTTAAGACAGGGTCTTACTGTCACCCAGGCTGAATTGCAGTGGTCTTGAACTCCTGACCTCAGATGATCCACTTGCCTCAGCCTCCTGAAGTGCTGGGATTACAGGCATGAGCTAACAGGCCCAGAGAATTGGTCATAATTCTGATTTCAGCTTCAGCTTCAGCCTTCAAAGGGCTGAATCACCAAATGCTCACTCTAAAGTCACTTCTGGCTTCCCTGGTATTGTTCATCATCCATGATCATATGACCAATAACCATTACTTCTGATTGTTACACTGAAATATTGTCAGTGATATAAACGAGGTGCGTCATTAGATTTTCTTGCTATTTTCAAATAAAAATCAGCTAGTTAACTTACATCCTTTTTGAGCCAAGGAATTCTTTAAATATAGGAATTTAAATAACAATACAAGGCAGAATAATAGAGATTCAATTATATCATAATTCTAGTCCTTGTCGAATTGTTTGGTGTATTAGCATCCATTACATTTAAAAAACAAAAAACCGTTAAGGAGTGTATTTAAATTGTCATTATTTAATTCCATTTAGGCCAAAATTCTTTTAAGAAAAAGTCTTATTTATAAGGGAATTCTTCATATCTTGTGAGGGCAAATTAAAAGCAGAATGTCAAATCCACCATATCAAAATTGCATGAGGAAGAAAAACTCCACAGTCATGTACAATAACATTCATAGTAAATTATCCTTGATCCAGACAAAATGAAAAATAAAAAGAATATGAAGAAAAGAGGAAATTATTAGACACAAATGAGAAATTCAAACATATTTTATTCTTACCAAACTTCAAAACAACTGACTTGACGAGACAATTTTAGGAAGACAACCCTTACAGTCTCCCTCTTCCCCCAGCCCTCATGAAAGCTAAACTTTTAAACAAAAAAGCTTGTTAAAATGATGCTATATCATATACTATGAAGTATATTACATTTTCAATATTTAAAGATGAAAGGTTTTTGAAATTGATTAATCTGTGTCCTTAAAACAAAGTTCCTCCCAGAAAATATGTTACTAAAAGCCTTTTTTCCTGAATTATATTCTGTTCTGAACATAAGTCTAGTAATATTATTAAGTATGTCAGTTTAAAGTGAGTTTCTATGTAGTGCCGAAGGTTCCTGCACTATAATGACAACCACTACGAAAATTTTTTTTTTTTTTTTTTTGAGACGGAGTCTCGCTCTGTCGCCCGGGCTGGAGTGCAGTGGCCGGATCTCAGCTCACTGCAAGCTCCGCCTCCCGGGTTTACGCCATTCTCCTGCCTCAGCCTCCCGAGTAGCTGGGACTACAGGCGCCCGCCACCTCGCCCGGCTAGTTTTTTGTATTTTTTAGTAGAGACGGGGTTTCACCGTGTTAGCCAGGATGGTCTCGATCTCCTGACCTCGTGATCCGCCCGTCTCGGCCTCCCAAAGTGCTGGGATTACAGGCTTGAGCCACCGCGCCCGGCCGAAAATTTTAATAATAAAATTGTCACAATGATTTATTTTAAAATAATGTATCATACTTATTCTTAACTCCTAGAAGTTTATTCAGTGATGGTGATATTTGGCTTTCATTGAGTACTAATTTTAACACTAATGCAGTGTTTCGTTTGGGCAATACTTGTATTTTTGCTGCACATGTAATTTAAGCATATGTAGAAAGGTGAACGTCCCTGGAGCCAAGGTCTTATGGTCAAAGTATTTGATCTTCTGAAAGTCTCAACTACACCCACCTTAGAAGAAAATAAAATAACCCCCACTCAGGGCCTTTGCATTGACTGTTTGCTCTGCCTGAAGCACGTTCCCCCAGGACTTTGCATCACTAGTGCCTTATTATCATCCAGGAACTAGATCAAAGTCTCTTTTCCAGAGGCCCACTCTGACCATTCTGGTGAAAGCAGAAATACATCTGGCCCACAGTGACTTTATTTTCCCAGGTCCAGCACCCTGTTATGTCTGCTTCTCTGGAGATTTATCACTAATTGAAGAAACTGTTTTCTCTCACATTTGTTGTCTTTCTGTCTAATCAGAGGACAGCAGTGGGAATAGACTCTTCTCCTTCTTTCCTTCTCACTGGCACACTGAAAACTTCTATGCAGTAACTCCCACCACTGTCTAAGTATTCTACCCACCTGCGAGAAGAAGACGCGCTGACTCCAATATGACAGTTTTAAGACCAAACAGGATGGGCAGCAAGCCTGGCTCTACCATTCCCTAACTCGATGACTTCGGACAAATGATTCAATCTGTCCTAACTTTCTTGAAAACTAATTTTTAATAGCAATGTTTTATTCATTAAGCTATGCAGTTAGGTATACAGTCATATTAATTGTTGCATATATAATGGAAATAATATTCTTTCTATGCATGTAATATTTAATTTAAAAATATGTGAAGCGCCAGTACAAGATAACATAATTGCCAAAGGCTAGCATCCTCCCTACCTCTTTTCCTCTGTGCATTTTCAGCATGCTACCTTTCCCTGTCTAAAATGTCCTCTTGACTTCCAGCCTACTTTTCTACCCAGTAAGTTCCTACTCATCTTGTAGCCCTTCAAGGAAATCTTCCCTGCCCCACTGGAAAAGCTAGTTGCTTTAGACTTCCTTCACACCTTGTATGTGCCACATTAACCTACCATTACTGTCTGCATGCTCATCATCTCCACTCAACTGGAAGCTCATCCAGAGCACGCAGTACACCTAAGCCATTTCAATATTCTTAGGACTGACCCCAGTCTCATTTATATAGCAGGGACTTGGTGTTGACTATATTCACAAAGCAATGCACTGATGATTACCCATGTAATCTGGGACAAATTACTTAATCGCTCTGTACGGCACCTCAGTTGCTCCCTTCATGACCTACCTTATTGTTCTATTGTACCTATTACCTATTGTTGCTCCCAATATTGCCTCTTATTGGTCTATTAGGAAGTATAACTTTAAGAGCTCTGTCAGGGTGGAAGTTTTATGGTTTTTGTTCACTGATGAATATCCAGTATTTTAAACGATGCCTGACACACACAGTAGGCACCCCATAAATATTTTTAGCATGATCATTTAGTTAATCCATGTAAAGTGCTGGGCACAGCGCCTGACCTATATGTGCTCAATCAATATTAGCTATTATTAGTAACTCTTGCTATTCTCGTTAGTGTCTGCCTTGGTGAACACACACAGCAGTTGGAAAGGTGATCCCCCTTTTAAGATGATAATTCCCTGGTCACATAGCAATTCCCTTAGTCAACTGCCCCAAGCCCTTCCTTCTTCACAGACACCCCACCGCCACCTGCCTTGATTCCCAAGGAGCACAACCTCTTCTGAAGGACTCCAATCCACAGTGTTAGGAACCCTCACTGGACCCTGGTCATCCTGAGCCCCCAACTAACAAATGAGTTCCCTGGGGCTTTTTATGGCACTTCCCTCAACAATGCATAGTGGTTCCATCTACTTAATGAGCCTTATGTCACCTTATGAACCCCTGCCTTTAATATATCCTTCCCTACATACATACGCATACACAAACTCCATATTCCCATCTCTCCCTACCCCTACCACAACTCCTTTCTTTCCTTGCAGAATTCTGCTGATAATTTACTAGATACCGTCCTTGGGGCTTGGCTCAATTCAATCCACATGAAGTTCACAAACATGTATTAAGACAATCTATTTTTGAGGTATAGAAGGTACCCCAGGTGACTAACACAAAGTTCTTGTGGTCAAGGAGCCCAGAGAAGTTGAAGATACCTTCACAGTTATCTCAACCTTCAGCATTCCCCAGAGAAATGCTGCCCTCTAGGAAGTTCTCTCCAAGGAATCCCACCCCTGTCCTGTGTATTTCTTTAATCTGCAACCCTCCTGGGGCTGTGCATTGCACAGGGGGCGTGCCAATGAGTTCTGCACTTGTGCCCAATGCCCTTAGTAAATTGACCTTCCCTGAGGACTTTGGAGCCCTTGGAGGATTCTCAGCATTTGTATCTCCCAGGAGCTCCCAGGAGGCAGTTGGCACTTGATGGCTGTTTGTAGCTAAGGTACTTAGGCTGATTTTATTTAATCTTTAGTATCAGGCTGATATTTTTAAAATTCCAATTTATATAAAAGTTTTAATTCTAGTTTTTCATTTCATGGCCTGTCTTCTTTTTGGCCTCCTCAAAGCCTTTATGCAAATCCACTTGACTTTTCCATCACAAATTGTGGGTGTATTGTTTCCCTAGAATTGAAGGGAGAATTTATTCAAATTTGACCTAAAGCTATAGAGAATAAGTCACTAGCAAAAGTTTCCCCAGACACAACTATGTCTCTACCCAATACAGTAGCCCCAGAGGAATTCTTATGGCCTAGTTATATCCTCCAGGTTAGGAGGGTGGGGGTAAGAGTCGGGGGAGTTCCACATCGAATATGCTGACACTGCACTAACTATATAGCAGGCACCCTGTAATGACACCTTTGGATAACACAGAAAATGATTGTGTTCCAAGGATGAGCTGTAATGAGAGGGGAGGGTACAGAGAGCCACGGGGGGCACTGTTCCCAATCTAACAACACAACTGGGGGCAGGGGCAGGTGTGTGCTTGCTTTCAAAATAATAAATACTGCTATGGTGTTTCCGCCCAAGGCTTTTGAGGAGAGGATGAAGTTGGAAGAGCAAACAGGCATAGGTGGATTTCTAGCTCTCCTTCAAAGGTGGAAGTGGGAAGAGCAGCTTGACCAGTCTAATAGTGCATGACATTGTTCTGTCACTGACAAATATTCTACCAACAGTTTATAGACTTCCTCTTCACTGATGTTCTATTACTTGGGCAAATGACTGGACCTCTTTCAGCCTCAGTTTCTTTATCTGCAAAATGGGGATAAATCATAACACCTAACTGATTTAACAATCACATGCACAGGTAGATACACACATAGGTAATATTTTGATAAATGGATAGATGGAATGAACTTACATACCTGGCTCATAGTAAGTAAATAGTAGAGGTTACCCCTCCCCTGTTTCTCAAGTTCCCCCAACTTTTGATGGGAAAAGAAAAAAGCAAAATCAGCCCATTTGGAAAGGCAGTGAAACCCGATCTTTCACGTGCTATATGAAGACAAAATTCGTTCAGTTTAAAGAAAGAGCTCAAAGCCGCAAAGCATCATTCTATAATCCTTTACAGAATGGTGACACTTGGCTGATTTGTCAAAAATCCTTCTACATACCCACACTGGGTACTTTTAATGAATGTCAGCTTTTAAGAATCAATGACATTGACATTACTCTATGGAGCAAAGACTGACGACCCAACTTACAAATTCCCTGATGCCTGTATTAGCAAGGTGGCAAGATGAGTTTTCTGTTCACTGGTCTTGTTCTGCTGTCAGAGTCTGGGGGACTTGCATTTCAAGCAATATATCTAATCTCTTTAAATTAAATTATCTTTCTTTTGCCAGCCAGAAATTTTTTTAGAAGAATATTATCAACTAAGTGGATCAGAAAATGTGGGTTTAAGACTTGCTTCCTGGGTGAAATGATATTAAAATGAATGTTATTCCCTGGATAAATGATGTGTTGCCAGGGTCATACACTACAGCTGTTAGAAACGTTTTTAAAAGTTTGAAATCAAAGGAGGAGGGAAATATGAAATTAGAGGGAATTTCCTTCTTCAAAGGGATAGTGGGTGTAATTTAGCTTTTATCAGAGCAATGATAACTTTTCCCTCCTAAATTTGTCTTATCTACTGATATTGTTTAACTACTGATATTTAATTGTTAGAATATGTGTCAAATATTTTTCTGTATGAAAAAGATTCTCTGCCGGGCATGGTAGCTCACGCCTGTAATCCCAGCACTTTGGGAGGCCAAGGCAGGCAGATCATCTGATGTTTGGAGTTCAAGAGCAGCCTGACCAACTTGGCAAAACCCCGTCTTTACTAAAAATACAAAAGTTAGCCAGGCATGGTGGCAGGCGCCTGTAATCTCAGCTGCTCAGGAGGCTGAGGCAGTGAGAATTGCTCGAACCTGGGAGTCCGAGGTTGCAGTGAGCCGTGATCACACCACTATACTCCAGCCTGGGCAACAGAGCAAGACTCCATTAAAAAAAAAAAAAAAAAGAAAGAGAAAAAGAATAAGATTATCAGTTAACTAGTTTACTCATAAGCTGTTTTTACACTAAAATCCCCACATACCTACCACAGCTTTCTAAACAATTCCAACTTCTGCCCTCAGCCTCATCCCCTGCTCATATGACCTGTCCACAGCATACAGTTTGTTGATGGTTATAGTCACAAATATTGATTCCTATTTTGGTGTAGTAAATATCGTCTTTGAGTTCTCTCAAAACACATAATTACATTTTTTTGATTACCATGTGTTTCAAAGTTAAAATAAACTAAGTCAAATTTACTTAAAGCCTTGCATCTAGTAAGTGATAGCAGTAAGATTGAAATCCAATCTTTCCTGACACCCTAATGTAAAGCCATGCAGAAGTCACCAGCAATTCTCATTTTTACCTTTAATTTTAGGCTGCCTTCATCAGTGACGTCTAGACCAGGGGTCAACATGCCTTTTCTGTAAAAGGCACAGTAGTAAATATTTTAGGCTTTGTAAGCCATATGGTTTTTGCTTCAACTACTCAGCTCTGTGATATAACGCAAAAACAACCATAGACACTAAGTAAACAAACGAGCGTGGCTGTGTTCCAGTAAGACTATATTCATCGAAACAAGCAGCAGGCTGGATTTGGATCATGGGTTTTGTTTACTTCCTCCTTGTTTAGACCATATTTGTCAATCATGGCTTGGTTAGATTCATAACACACATTAGCCGTGCTTATACCTTATGTCCAGGACAAAGTTGTAAATGTATTGAAGTTCATAGCTGGTCTCACCCTGCCTTTCCAGCCAATCTAAGTTATCCAGCCCAATCCTAACATTAGGGAGTTTCTTTAAAGATACCTGATAACTGTTGAAGGAGGGAGGAAGGAATGTATATACCTCAAACTCTGGTCACTAGTGTCTAAATGGTATCTAGATAGTTTGAGTTCTACAGATGATAATACATACATCTCTGTTTTGAGCAGCTTCCAAAGATTTTAAAATGTTTCACTAATTTTCCCTTGAATTCACTCAATATTTATGTGAAAAGAGATGTTACAGCTAGTTACTATAGTAAATTAGATTGCTAGATTAAAATCACCAAAATTTATTTCTTGATTAGGAAATATCAAGGGCACACTTACTTTTAAGTAAAACTTTCCAGTAAATGAAGACTGAGATGATATAATGAATCCTAAAAGAGATTTTACCATGTTTGAATATTGTGGGCTTATGGAAAACCCTTAATGTGTTATGTCTTTAAAGGCAAGACAGAAAGACATTTTTACTACACTTCACCCCTCTCTCTTTCCATACCAGTTTGAAGAAAGCTGGGTTTAATGTCTGGCCATGGATATAATGTCTCAAGATATTAAATACGTTGTGCAACTTATGGTAACTCATGCCATTTTACATTTAGAAACTACTAAGTAATTAGTAAATGGCAGGCAATATTAACTCAGCTACCATCACTGTTTGTTCAGAAACTTCCAGTTCTCTAATCTAGTCAACTCCAACCCACCATTGAGAAATAGACAATAGCATTCACCCCACAACACAGTAAGAAATAAAATAACCTTGAAAAGGTGGAATTTTTTCTCCTATCAATGAACTTATACATTAGAGATTATAGTGCTCTGCAAGGTAATTATTTCTGAAGGCATATAATCTATCATATGTGGATTTATCCCCTCCAAGGGAAGGAACAAAGCTATTTCCTACCCCAGGTCAATAACACAACATATGACTTCCCCATGACCAAGGAGAACATGGATGAATTTTGAAGGTGAGATCAACAGCTCTTCAAGAAGAATATGAAATTCTATATGACTTTAGTGAAAACATCAGCTTTCTTTCTTAAGGTAATAAGAGAGAAAGCCAAGGGTATGGCAAGAATGACAGGTATCTCCATAGCCCACAGAGGAACATCAAACCACAAATCAAGAATAGTCAGGGACTGGAATTTGAGCTCAAGTTTTAGACTCTAGTGATTGACACTAAATGTAGATTTTATGAAACTTCTTAAATCTGAAAAAATTGTTTAGTGTGGAAACAGTACAATGTAGTTATTAAGAGATTAGGCTTTAGCCCCAACCATCCTTTCGTTTCGACTTTGGTTTGGTTTCAACCTTTCAACTTTGAGTGCATGTCCCAGCTCAGTGCAGTTTCAGCTGCGTGACCTCTAACAAATTACATGAGTACTTGCAGGCTCATTTTATAGATGAGGCTTTAATCTAAATGAGAGGGATAATCACAGTACTCCCCTGAAAGGGTTATGAGAATGAGTAGAATGATGCATCAAAAGCACTTGTCCAATGCCTGCAGCACAGTAAGCATATGGTAGATTTTATGAGTTACTTGCAACCAGGGTGAAATAAGGTCAACCAAAATTTCTGTCACACCGAAAGACTACATAATGCTTCAGGGCATCTCCTCTATGAGACTGACCTGACTGTGTCTGCCAGTGCTTATTTCTTCTTTTCTGACCATTGACAATTTATGCATCAAGATTTTATTGAGCACCTGCTATATTCTAGGGGCTTTTCTCACCAATGACACCTCTGTGAGCCTGAGTACTCCGAGTTATTACCTTGGAGGGAAAGAAAAATAGCTAAAGGCAGAATGTACAAAGGCTCACAACAGAGATATGAACACAATGCTACTGGAGGGAGAGTAGAAGAAGATCAAGGAAATCTAACTGGGAAAATCATGAACAGCTATCTGGAACAGGTGATGTTTGACTTGGGCACTAAAGGATGGATACGATTTCGACAGATGGAGATAAAGTAGGAAGAAGTAAATTCCAAATTGAAGGTTCAGTTGTAGAAGGGAGCAGAAGTAGGCAAGTACTGGGTCCACTTAAAGTCCAGTGCATGGGGTGAAAAGGTGGGAATAAAAGAACGTTAGTAGGAGTAGCTGGAAAGTCAGCGTGGGGCCAGAGCATGGACCCTAAGTGACAAGCTGACTCAGAAGAATCTGCTCTCCAAGAGGTTTGCTTTCTGAAGAAACACCCATCAGTGGTCAAGCAGGATGAAGAATGAGACAAGGCTAAAAATGTTAACAGTGGGAATCCACTGAGCAGAGTTTCTACAGAATAACAGGACTAGAAGCCAAATGCAGTAGATTGAGGAGTTAGAAATTGGTAAGGAAATGTGTTTTGTCTTTTTTGTTAAGAGTCTGGCTCTTAACAAAGAGCCAGTTGGAAGATTAGAGGACAGGAGACATGTAGAGTTTTTTGTTTGTTTTGTGTCAAGGAAAAGGAGGACTAAGTATATTTTAGTCTGAAGGAGGAGAACCAGAAGAGGCTGCAAAAAGAGAAAGAAATAACATATAGTAGAGCTACCTCCCATAAAAACATACATCATACTAGCCATTGAAACTTCCTTATTTTTGAGAGTTTAAATTCTGCAAGAATGAAGTTATTTCTTCTTCAGGCTTAGGAATGAAACCAGGATGACGAGTGCAAATATTGAATTATTCTGTGGTTAGAAAGGGGTAGGTTGAGAGCTGTTGAATTTCATAGACTTGAGTAGTAAAAGTGATGGGTCTTAATCTGCTCAGAATACAGGGACTAGAAAGACAAGTCTGGAAGCCTGAAGAAGGGTTGGTTCAGTCACTATGGAGAATCCAGCAGGTAGTTGACAATAAATCTATGGAGCCAGAGACCAGCTGTGGCAATGTAGACCACCAATATTTCGTGGACCACATTACCACTGCTTTCATAACTTTTTCTAGACATGGGAGATAAGAAAGCAGGCAATAGAGGATACTCAGATTGGAAGCTGTCAAGGAGGACAGGTGGACATTATTGGTAGTGAAAAGGGGTAGGGAGCAAGGAATTCTACTAGAAAAAGAAGGCATAGATGGCCACGGGGTTTTGGCCAGAAAGGAAGGGAAGTGGATCCAGAAGAGAGGTGATGGAGTAGGAGAACAGGGAGAGCTCAAGGGACTATGGTCTCAATGCTGAAGACTAACAAGTCTCACATGAGTGAGGGAATAGAGAAATGTGGAAGGTGATGGAGACTGCCCAAAAAGGGAAAACTCAGGCTTCTCGATCTTTTCTGATCCACAAATTTCTGGTACTGAGAATGTTAAAATGTTAGGTGGTCAAAGCTGGCTTGTATTAATTTCTGTGCTTAATATGTACTATCAAATATGTAAATACTTCTCAATGTAATAAGATGACAAGTTTCTTGAGGGCAGGTACAGCACAGTCCTTTTCTCATAATGCTAAAACATGTAATAGGACAAAATTTTATCATCAGTGACCATTAATTATTGATGACTTGAATTTATGTTCATTGAAAATCATAGTGCTTGCCTTCTCAAAGCCACAACTCCCCTTTTCTGTAACTGCTGAAACTTCTGCTATGAGAGAAGAAACTAGGAGATTACCTAGCCTCCTTCAGAGGCAACTGAATTCCATTTACGGCACGTAGGATGAAAGATACGCTCCTGGGTCGGTAGAACAACTCTTAGTCATTTTAACCCATCTGGGGATTAAGGAACATATACTGCTGTAATTGAGCATGGATTTTAGAAACCAATAGCCCTGGGTTCTAGTCTGAGCTCAGCCACTTATGTACAACATGACCCTCTGTCATCTACTTAGCTTCCCTAATCCTCAGGTTTCAAGCTGTCAAAAAATGTATAACCCTCATGGGATTTTTGTATAAAGCATTTAGCATACAACCTTCTACACAGTAAGCTGCCAATAACAATGGTGGCTGTGTAGAAACATGTACTTCAATGCATGTGCTACCTGAAAGATTTAAGCAAAGTTCTAGAGAATTTTTGCATGAGAAAGAGAAATCTTATATCTCTATAAATCTTAACCTCTTTTTGCATCAGTTTCTTCATCTGAAAACAACAACAACAATAATAATACCTACCTCAGAGAGATGTCATGATGATTCAAAGAGCTAATATTTGTAAACTGTTTAGAATAGTGTCTAAGGTTCTGGGTATCAGCTGTCATTTGTAGTTTCCTCTCTGCAGGAAGGTCTTTGAGCCTAATCATGTTAGATATAAATGAGTGGCCAGCATTCTATAAGATCTGGACTACAAGCCAACCTCTCAGAATGGCTTGTCTGAACAAGCTGCCATCCTTGTTACCTGGATATAATAATCTAAAAGAAAATTACAAATTCTTCTCATTATTAACTTCTTTTCAATTTCCACCAAAGTCATTCTGGCTCCTCTCCCAAGTTCACTGCACATATCTCCCCAGTTCATCTTTGCCGGGCTTCAGTGTCTTGCCCTCCCACGGTGGCAGATAATCTGTGTTTTGTCTGATAGTTCCAAGAAAGATGAGCAGTTCTACCTTTGAAGCTCCTTCTGTTTCTCAAACATGGGCATATTAGTGGGCCCATGGAGGGGTATAGTTGAAAATATCAGAATGCTTGAGTTTGGGTCCATTCTGCAATTTTCTGGTTGTATAACCTTGGGCAATTTACTTAGCCTTTATGGACCCCAGATTTCAAATTTATGAAATGAAGATGGTGCCCACAATAACTAGACTTACCTCAGAGAACTCCTTTGAGTTGCAAATGAGCTAATTTGTATAACAATATCTCACAGATGTAAATTGTTACTATAAACATTCTCACTATTCCATCTTATTTTTAGAAAATGGGGCATGTTTTGTTTATTAAAACAAGCAAAGTCCATCCAACACGGTGAGAAAAGTGAGCCACCCTCAGCCATTTCTGTGGCAGGATGGTAAAGTAGACAGTGATCATTCCTGGTTCACATCTCCCCACTTCTTTTTACTCCACCTCAGAGAAGGTGGAAGGGGATGCCATCTTCAGCCAAATTAGCCCAAAGGACTATCACAATCCGTTAGTGGACTGACAACTGCTACTTTTGGGTCAACCTCAGAGCTGAGTTGTGAAGTTATGTAACAAGAACAAGAATAGAAAATAATTTGAAGAATTAAAGAGAAAAGGGAGGTTAGCTTCTTTTCATCCCTGAAAGAAAAACTACATAGGCTACTCTTATCGTAATTGCCAAGTAGGCACATTTCAGAGAGGAAATGCTTTACTACTTTGTCCACTCTCCTTCTATTCCCATGCCTCAGCTGCCTTTCCATTCTATGTCTTGACTCTTCCTGGATTTTTTCTGGCTCCCAGAACTAGGTTTTTCAACAGGCAGGCCAAGTATATGTTTTTGGGACATTCACAAAGCAGGGACAGTGACATAAAATGCTATGGAAATACTATATTGTAATGGAAAAAAGTCAAAATTGAATTCAAGAAAAGTGACATCAGCAAGATGGTGGAATAGAAAGTCCCAGCCTTTGTTCCTCCACAGAGATACTAATAAAACAATAATACACAGACTAAAACACATTAATGAGAATTCCAGTTAACTTCAGTTAAGAAGTCACAGTGCCCCAGCAGAGCACAAAGATGAAGAAAGCCACACTGAAATGGGTAATAAGAGCAATTTCACTTTATCCATGTCAGCCTCTCCCACTAGCTGGCATAGCATAGTGCTGGGAAATAATCCCTGCTTGTGACTTCTCCCTCTTCAGGGAAAGAGAAAAGAAGCATGCGTGCAACATTCCAGTTTTTTGGAGGACTTCCCAAGGGAATGGTTTGTTTCACTTCACTCAAAATCCTCATGGAACCACATAGTTTGGATGCCTGGTGGCTGCTGAGACCAAAGGAGTTTGTCCTTTGTTTGTAACTTTACAACCACAGAACTTGCAGTACCACAGTAACAGAGGAAGCAGAAGATTATGAACCCCTGAAAAAGAAACTGGCAAGCCTCTCTGAGAAATTGCCTGCAAAGGCCCAGAGAAATCACACAGCCCCAACCCCACCCCCAACAAAAGATCCAAAGGCCCTCAGAAACTGTAGCCAAGATGATCAGTGAAGGTCTTCTCCTACACAAAACATATACATCAAAACTGGGAGAGATGGCAGTATTTTCAAATGTGCAAATCCCACAAAAAGTTATGAGATATATTAAGGAAAAGGAAAACATGGCCCAAAGATTGGCACAAAATAAGTCCCCAGAAACATCGTAAAAAAACGTAGGTACATAAGATACCTGAAAAAGAATTTGAAATTACCTTATAAAAATGCTCTATGAGCTCAAGAACATTATTTATGAACAAATGAGAATATCAATGAGATAGAAAATATTTTAAAAAACAAACTAAAATTTTGGAAATAAAGAATGCAATAACTAAACCAAAAAATTCACTAGAGGGTTTCAATGGCTGACTTGACCAAGCAAAACAAAAAAGAAGAAGTAATCTCAAAGATAGGTAATTGGAAATTATACGGCAGAAAAACAAAAAGAAATAATGAAAAGGGATAAAGGAAGCCTAAGGGACTTATGTGACACCATCAAGTGGACCAATGTGTGCAATATGGGAGTCTCAGAGGGAGAAGAGAGAGAAAAAAGTGTAGAGAACTTCTTTAAAGAAATAATGGCCAAGAACTGTCTAAATCTGGGGAAAGAAATGGGCATACAGTTTCAAAAACCCCAACAGATATTGACCTAGGATGAAACCAAAGACATTCACTCAAAACACAATAGTCAAACTGTCAAAAGTCAAAGATAAAGACTGAATTTTGAAAGCAGCAAGAAAAAAGTGAGTACTCATATACAAATATACCACGAAATTATCGGAAGGTTTCTCAGCAAAACTTTACAGAATGGTAGGGAGTGGAATGATATATTCAAAGTTCCAAAAGAATAAACTGCTAAACAAAAGTATTCTATCTGGCAAAGCTATCCTTCAAAAATGAGGGAGAAATAAAGATATTCCCAGTACATAAAATCTGAAGGCATCTGTCATCACTAGACCTGCCTTACAAGAAATGTTAAAGAGTCCTACAAATGAAAACATATAGATGCTAAACAGTAACACATAAGCCTACGAAAATATGTTTGCAGACCTAATAGGCATATACAGAACACTTAGTAAACATTCTTAAGTGCACATGGAATATTCTCCAGGAGAGATCACATGTTAGGTCATAAAACAAGTCTTAATGAATTTAAGAAGACTGAAATTATACCAAGTATATTTTCTGATCACAATGGAATTAAACTAGAAATTAATGGCAGGAGGAAAACTAGAAAATTTGGAGATATGTGGAAATTAAATAACATACTCTTGAACAATTAGTAAGCCAAAGAAGAAATCAAAAGGGAAATTAGAAAATATTTTGAGACAAATGAAAATGAAAACAAAACATACCAAAACATATACAATACAGCAAAAGTAGTGTTAAGAGGAAAGTTTACAGCAATAAACACTTTCTTCATCTGTTTGGGCTGCTGCAATAAAATGCCATTAACTGGGTGGCTTATAAATAACAGAAACTTACTACCTACAGTTTTGAAGGTTGGACTGTCCAAGATCAAGTCATAGGCAGATTCTGGTGACAGTCGGCTGCCTCCCGGTTCATAGACAGCTGTCTTTTTGCTGCAACCCCACATAGTGGAAGGATCTCTGGGTCCTTCCAATCTCTAGGTCCTTTTTTATAAGGGCACTAATCCCATCCATATGAGTTCCACCTTCATAACCTAATTATCTCCCAAAGTTCCCACCTTCAAATACAATCACATTGGGGATTAGGCGTCAATGTGTGAATTTGAAGGAGCCATAAATATTGTCTACAATGAACACCTACATTTAAAAGGAAGGAAGGTCTTCAATAAACAAACTAACTGCACACCTCAAGGACACAGGAAAAAAAGATCAAACTAATCCCTAAATTAAGATAAGGAAAGAAATAATTAAGATTACAGCAGAAATAAATAAAATATAGAATAGAAAGAGCAACAAAATGAAGACTTGTTTTTTAAGAGATCAACAAAATAAAAATCTTTAGCTATATTAACTAAGAAGAAAATAAATAACACTCCAAATCAGAAATGAAAGAGGAGACATTACAACTGACACCACAGAAATTAAAAGAATTATAAGAAATTACTATCAACAATTATACACGAAAAAAATGGGATAACCTGGAAGAAATTGATCAATTCCTAGAAACATACAACCCACCCAGACTGAATTGTGAAGAAATATAAAATCTGAGCAGACCAATAACGAGTAAGGAGATTGAATCAGTAATTGAAAACATCCAGTGAAAAGGCCAGGACCTGATAGCTTCACTGATGAATTCTATCAAACATTTAAAGTAGAGTTAATGCCAGTCCTTCTCAAACTCTTCCAAAAATGTGGAGAGAAAATAACATTTCCAAATTTATTTTATGAAGCAGTATTAACTTCATATTAAAAGATAGAAAAAGACTCTATAAGAAAAGAAAATTGCAGGCTAATATCCCTGATAAATGTATTTGCAAAAATCCTCTACAAAATACTAGCAAACCAAATTTAACAACACATTAAAAGAATCATATAGCACAATGAAGTGGGATTTATTTCTGGGATGCCAAGATGGTTTAACATATATATAGAAATCAATTCATATTATACACCACATTAACAGAAGAAAGAATAAAAATTACATCATATCAACAGAGGAGAAAAAGCATTTGACAACTTTTCATGACACAAAAACAGTCACCAAACTAGGAATAGAAGGAAATTACCTCAATGTAATAAAGGTTGTATATGAAATGTTCACAGCTAACATCACATTCAGTGGTAAAAACCTGAAAGCCTCTGCTGTAAGATCAGGAAGAAGATAAGGATGCCTACTTTTGCCACTTCAATTCAGCATAGTACTGGAGGTTCCTATCCAGAGCAATTAGGTAGGAAAAAAAAAAAAAGGCACGCAAATCAGAAAGGAAGAAGTAAAATGATCTGCTTTAGAAGATGACATGATCTCATATATAGAAAACCCTAAAGATTCCACACACAAAAATCTGATAGGACTAATCAATAAATTCAATAAACATACCCAAGTCAGGATACAAAACACACAAAAATCACTTACATTTCTATACACTAACCAGGAGCAATCCACAACAGAGATTAAGAAAACAAGCCCATTTATAAAGGAACCAAAAAGAATAAAACACTTAGGAAATAAACTCAACCAATAAGATGAAATTGTTATACACTGAAAATTATAAAACCTTGCTAAAAGAAATATTAAAAGGCACAAATAAATGGAAAGACATCTTGTGCTCGTATATTAGAAAACTTAGTAGTGTTAAAATGGTCATACTACCCAAAGCAATCTACAGATTGAATGCAATTTCTATCAAAATCTAATAGCATTTTTAACTGAAACACAAAAATAAAAAATCTAAAATTTATATTGATGTCCACAAAGGACCTGGAATAGCCAAAACAATCTTCAAAAAGAACAGCAAAGCTGGAGGTCTCATAATTGCTGCTTTCAAAACATATTATGAAGCTAGAGTAATCAAAACAGTATGGTACTGGCATAAAGACAGACATATAGTCCAATGGAACAGAATAGAGAGCCCAGAAGTAAAACCACATATATACAATCAACTGATTTTCACAACAGTGCCAAGAACATACAATGCAGAAAAAACAGTCTGTTCAACAAATGGTGTTGCTAAAACTGGATCTCCATATACAAAAGAATAAAATTGGGCCCTTACTTTATACCATTCTCAAAAATCAGACCAAAATTGATGAAGAACTTGAACATAAGACCTGAAACAATGATGCTACTAGAAGAAAACATTTCTTGGATATGACACCAAATGTACAGGCAACAAAAGCAAAAATAGACTAATGGTACTACAGCAAATTAAAAAGCTTCTTCCTGCACAAAAAAGGGAACAATCAATAGAACAATGAGACAATCTATAGAATGGAAGAAAATATTTTAAAACCATATGTCTGATAAGGGGTTAATATTCAAAATATATAAGAAACTCCTACAACCCAAAAGAAAAGCAAACAAAGACACAGAAAGCTTGATTGAACAATAGGCAAAGGACTTGAATGGACATTTCTCCAAAGAAGACATACAAATGGGCAACAGGTATGTGGAAAGCTGTTCAGTACCATTAATTATCAGGGAAATGCAAATGAAAAGCACAATGAGGTCTCACCTCACACCTGTTATGATGGCCACAATCAAAAAACAAAAAACAAAACAGAAAATAAGTGTTGGCAAGGATGTAGAGAAATTGGAATACTTACGTATTTTTGGTGGGAATATAAAATGGTGCAGCTGCTATGGAAAACAGCTGAAGTGTCCTAAAAAAAATAAAAATAGAACTACCATATGCAATCAGGATCTCAAAGAGATATTTGTACTCCCAAGTTCATTGCAGCATTATTCATAATAGCCAAGAGGTGGGAACAACCAAATGCCCACCAAAGAATGAACAGATAAAGAAAATGTGATATATATATATATATCTCACAGAATATTATTCAGCCATAAAAAAGGAGATTTTGTCATATGCTACAACGTGGATGAACCTTGAGGACATTATGCTAAGTGAAATAAACCAATCACAGAAGGACAAATACTGTCTGATTTCATTTACAGGTATCAAACTCACAGCAACAGAAAGTAGAATGGTGGCTGCCTGGGGATGGGGGAGGAAGAAATGGGGAGTTGCTGTTCAATGGGTATAGAGTTTCAGTTAGGCATGAAGCAAAAGTTCCAGGTATCTGCTCTGCAACATTACAACATTGTCCTTATAGTTAACTATAATATACTCTATATTTAAAATTGTATGACAGTAGATTTTGTGTTTTCTTATTACCACACAAACCCCCTACAAAACTAGGTTCAACTTGCTTACCCTAATTGTCTAGTATAGGATGCTGTTTATTTTGCATTGCATACGGAGGGCAGGGACCACTGTATTTTCAGTGCTTGGGGCTTCCATGTGGTAAAGCACTGCCTCTGGCCTGCTTCCCCCAGTCTTCAGGCCCACTGGTCCCTCAGGGCCTTGTTTCAGAATGGTGAAGCTGATAAATAAATGATGCCAAAGCATTTGTGACTTCCAGGGCTTTCTGATGGGAGCCCTACCCAAAAAACACTCGTGAATCTTAACAGGTGACTTCAAAGGCATAGATAGGTAAAATCAAGGGAGAATTCCAGGCACCTTTATAGGTCAGAAAAGTAGATAATTGTAGGGGCAAGTCTTTCCACTTGCCCCAAATCTTACTGCATTAGTGGCTGTGGTTAATCCCGGAGTCTGTCCTTACAGACTATTTTCATTTAACTCTCCAATAATAAGTTTGCCACTAAAGCTGGTGAGTAAGGGTTGGGGAAACACATCATCCGAGTCCTTTACTTCCACTTGATCTTCAGTTATCCACAGAAAGTAACCCTAGGCACCTTTCCTACTGTGCTGTTAGTTTATTTTCTTTCTATAGTCAGTACCCAAATACATAATTTTTCCTCTTCTTAGTTTGTAAACGGCTCAGTCACTAGGAAAAAAAAAAAGCACAGTGATTACTAATGGGAGATGCCACTAAGGTTCCAGCTGTGAACAGGAGAAATCCAAGATGACCCATCATCTAAATGTCAATGCAAACACCATGCCATTCAGAATGAAACAAGGAAGCCTGCGTGCAGACAGCCAGAATACATTACCAATTGCATATTTAGCTCCAGAACTCGTGAATCTTTGCAAAGAAATTTAGGGCCTTCTCGCTTGATTAAATAGCCGGTGATGGAGGATTCAGTTGTTCCCCACAATAGTTGCATGCAAATAATAGATTCCCATGGGCTGCAGCATACAGAGCCCTTAGGGGCTGTACATTTTTAAGTAATTCTGCCATTGTTTTTGCATAGTAATTGGAAATGTACATTCTATTGGAATGTGATTCTTATTAGACGAGAAGGTAGCTGCTCTCTGCTACAGGATTCTATTCATTTAGGGTCACCAGGACTTAAAAACAGATGAAGAGTCTGCATTTATGCGCTAAATGAGGATCTGCCTTAAACACCAGCAAGTTTCTAGCCTGTATTAAAAGCTAACTCGCACTCTCTACTTTCATCTGCCTCTTTTCCCAGCTTCCTATTATTTATTTAGCCTGATTCTGCTTTGTGAATAAGTGACTCCCTAATGACTGAGTAGTAACTAGAGTTAAATTAGTCATGTAAGAGTGGCAAATTAGTAAATGGCACCCCAGCTACCAGAGAGGAGCCATATCACTCTATGTGTTTAAAGGACTATTACCATTTAGGAGTCAGGAGCTGTCCTGTGCATACAATGAGTCCTCAGTGGTCCCACTCACAGTATGACATAGGATTTGGCCAGGATGGCAAGCTAGGGGGCGGGGGAGGCAGTCATTTATCTATATCCTCCCACTCATTTCCCCTGTACTTCTCAGATGTTTAGGTGAAAGGTGGCCTAGGTCAGGGTCACCGAATAAAGCTGATGGTCTCATAGGAAAGATCAAGTCTGTGATGCCGTTAAACTCTGCTAACACAAATGAGGACACTCAGCCAGTCATTTAGAGGAGGAAGGGGAATAGAAGTTCTTCGCATTCTTGTTATGCAAAGGATGGGGCTTGGGCCAGCAGCACCTGCATCACCAAGGAGCTTATTTCTTAGACCTAAGAGCTATGGTCTTTAGCCCCTCCTCAGACTTCCTGAATTGGAATCTGCATTTTCACAGACCCCAGGTGGTTTTCACACACATTGATGTTTGGGAAGCACTGTCTTAAATCTCTAAATATCAGCACCCAAAACACAGAGACCCTGTGAGTTTCAGTCAATCCTATATTAGCAGTGTCTGAATCAGTGCCTGGTGCATAGTAGACACTCAAATATGTGTGGAGTGAATTGAATGGGAATGAAGAAAGAAAAGGAAAAAAAATCTTCATGGCAACATAAAATAACTTCTGTAGCAACAATAAAAAAAGGAGGGAGGAGAAATCAAGTTCTAAAGTAAAAATGAAAATCAAAGAAAGCAGCCAGAAATCATCCAGGGAGATGCACCTGGCTGGTGGAGATGGGCTGTGGCCCCACCTGCTGGCCAGAGTCGCTGGAGTGCCATCCTTGTCCACGACCTTCATTCATGAGTCTCTGCCTCTCCCACACTTTGCCTTAGGAGGCTGGCCCCTATCTTGCACACTCAGGCCTATTAGCCATGGTTCTCTCTCCCATACAGCCCAATCAGGTTACTTCAGAGCCAAAGCGTAAATGGACCAATGTAAACTCTTTGCAATGTGTTCAAAGTTCTGAGCTCCTGGTTTAAATGGAAAGAAGGTCAATGATGATTTATAAACACCAGTCTCCTGGGGGCTTCATGTGCCCAGAGCTTGAGCTTTCCACTTAGGACCCAACATGTTTAGAGAGAGAAAATAAGTCACTGTATTTGGATAAGCAAAAAACAAAACAAACAAACCAACAAAAAACAACCACAACCCCTGCTTTGCTGCTCAATTCCTTTTCATCTGGTCTTAAGAGAGTATAGCCACCTCTTAAAAAGGCAGCAAATTTAGTGTATATGAGACTGGGGGATATGGGGGAGAAGGGTATATCTGTTCAGAAAAGTATGGATTTTCCTTCACATAAGAAAATGAAATAGAATAATTCAGCACCCAAATCCTGTTAGTCCAAAGATCGATTGTTTTCTAGATTTCTTAATGAGATTGGACTGAGAATTACAAGCTGAGTAGATGTACTGTAGTGAGGTGCTTTTGATATGATAATTGATAATATTTATTAGAATCACATGGGCACTCTGCTGAACTCTTTATATGCAGTATCTCCTGCAGTCCTCACAACAACCCAATAAGATAAGAATTATTACTATCACCTTTTCACATGTGAGAGCTGCAGCACAGAGAGGTTAAGCAACTTACCAAGAGTCACACAGCTTGGTAAATATGTAGGTAGTAGAAAATATAGGACTCAAACCCAGGTCTGTGTGGTTGCAAGCCAGTGCATTTAACTGTTCCGCTATCCTGCATCTCTCTTATGTTTCCTTAATAAAGTGAAATTGAATGAAATGTGGAAATCAAAGCCAGAGAGAGAGCACAAGATGGCAAATTACCCCATATGGGTAGGACTTATACACTGTATAAAGAGAAAAGGCTTTTGAGGAGGATGATGATTTTAGATAACTATTCGCAAGGTTGAATTCACCTCTTCTGACTACTCAGAGACAATTTTTTAGACTTCAAGAGTTGTTTAGCAAATGGATCTTAGTGACCCAGGGAAAGAAAAAGCTGTTCTTAAGAAGGAAAAAATGTATTATTTTCCAGTGGTGGATTAGGAGCTACCATTGATTTGAGAAGAGGAATGGTCCCTAAAACCCAGCAAGACAAGACAATAAGAGACAGTCACAACTCTGTCTATACCTGGTTTTACTAGGCTCGTTGAGCCAGGGCCAGTTGTTAGTATAACTCCATGTAAACTGTAATCACCACTTCTCTGATGTGATCAAGCTCACGGTGGAAGGGATCCTGCTGTCTAATGTGACTAGCCTCTCCGACTTCATTTTCATAGCTGAACTGAGGTAGATCTCTTCCTGCAATGCAGTTTAATAATTGTTTTCAGCAATCCTAGAAACTAAAAGTAGCATATGAAAATTTGCAATGCATATAATTATATTATGATTGGAGACTCCAAAATAAGTCATGGCATTTATTTATTCATGCACTACATACTCTGTGGTCCCCTGGGAAAAGAAATGTTTAAATTAAGATGTATTATAAGACAGATTCCAGTGTCTTATGCACTGAATTACAACTCACTAGCGTGTAGCTTTTACACTATAATTGCTCTCTCACTCTGACCTTGACTCTGAACATTTTTACAAAATATTTGTCCCCTAAGCCTCACCCCAATTTCAAGAAGCCCATATCATCATCATCACCATCATCATCATCATCATCATCACATATAATTTAATTTCACTTTTAATTCATCTCTGGCCAAGAAGATCTAGTAACTTGACAGGGGAGAAACATCAAAAGGAAACTCACAATACATGCAAATATAAATTAAAATCCACCTTGCTTTGTTATAATTTTCATTCTAAAAACATGTACATAATTCATGATGGAGGATGGGGGGACTAGTAGATGCAGGGCTGGAGACAACTTTTTAATAGTGAACAGTGCCATGAAAACAGTTTTTTTTTCTAATGAGCCAAGAGAATGAGGGAGAAACTCAAAGAGGCCACGTCAGTTTGATCTTTCACTTCTACATCTTTGGAAAAAAAAAGAAAATAAAAGAGAAGTTTCCTCTTTGAACTTTCTGAAATGACCCTACATTTAATGAACTATAGTGTCAAACATTTGAAACGTTTAAGAAATCTTGCTCTTTTGTTTAACACACAAGGTGGTGTTAGAAAAAAAATACTCAGCAGATAGTCACATTCCTAACCTTACTTTTCTATGAGGAAAAGAAAAAGGCATTGAACTCTATGGGGGCGCCCGGACTGCTGTTTAACTGCACTTCCACCTTGCCCAAGGACGAGATTCGCCTTCAGGAGGTGAGCCCTTGATCCAGCCAAAGGGGAATGGCCACTGCGAGAGCGGGTCCCTTCTTTTACCTAGACACAAGTGCAAACTTAATGAATCCTCTCCCCTACCACATGCCCCAGACGGTGAGGGGAAAGCGGAGTGCACCTGCTGCATCTCCCTTCATATCACGTTGCTGATATGAAAAATAGTTTGCTATTTTGGAACCCCCTGGCAGCCAGAGTGAATCGCCGAGGGCCCCAAGCTCGTTTATCTTGTGTCAGAAGCAAAGCCAAATGAACGCCACCTCGCCCAGCACCTGAAGAATGGGAAGAAGCTCAGAGACAGTAAAAATAACCAAGGGCTCAGGAAACAGTGCCGAGACAAGCGGCCTGTACAGGTTAAGTAGGGCTTCTCACAACCCACTCTGACTTTTAGAACTCTACACTTTGGGACAGGAAGGGGAGTGCTTTTTCAACTAAGCAGACTTTGTGGGTCTAAGGTCTAGGATGCAGGGGGCCGTTCCTGCCCAGTTTCCTGCAGTTTTGGTGAGCTGTGGCTGTGATGGGGAATAACTGAAACCCCCGGTGGCATCTGGTGTCAGCTGGACTGCGACTGGAGATGGGAAATAGATAGGTGCCATTCCTCAAGAACTGGGCAAATCAATCATCCATCCAATATCACACTCCCTCCCCTTCCACAAACCAGAGAATGGCTGAGGCTGAGATCATGTGATTGAGAATGATCCAAAAGGTTTATTTCTTTTTAAAGTGGAGAGACAGAGAGAGATCAGAGATGCTGGGGAAGGCTTATGGCAGAGGCAGAGTTGGTACCAGATTTTTAAGAATGGATAGAATTGAGATGGGTGAAGAGGAATGATGAAGGTGTATCAGTGGGGGGAAAGTAAAGACAAATAGATAGTGGTGAGAATGAGCTTGCTCCTTGCAGAGTTGAGCAATTCTAAGGAAGGTTCGAGGGGGCATGTTCAATGTGCAAATTCTTGGGCCTTGTGCTAGACCTACTGAATCAGAATCTCTGTAGCCCAGGGGTCTATGTTTTACAAATTCTCCAGATATTTCTTTGCACATGATAAATTTGAGATGAGGGCTGAGGACAGAATGTCAAGACCTGCCCAAATGGAGGAGAAGGTGGCCTGGGGAGACCCATGTTCTGCAGATATGAGGCGCAAGCTTGTTGAGTGACACAGATTGGCGTGAGTCCTTACCTTCCTTCCTGCTTGGTTCTGTCGTGTCCTGATTGTCATCCTGAGGAATAAGTTAGGCTTTATGAAGTGATGAGGAAAGTCACTTCACAAACATTAAAAGCACAACTCAACAAAGAGGCAGGTCTTTTTGGTTTTCTTCAGTCCCAAATCCTGGGGCATTGCTAGGTGTGTGGCAGGCATGAGAAAATATTTGAGATTTTGTATAAAGACTACTGGCCTAAGATTTTCATCGGTCAGCAAATTCACTTAGAAGTTGAAAAATATGTAATTTTCTAAAATGTATCTCTTTTCAAAACAAAAGCAAATCCTAAAAAATAAAACCTCATGAGATTATGATCATACAATTCCTTTCCAATAATTGAGTCATAGAGATTCCAAAAATATGATAAGTCCTGGCACATAAAGAATGTGCAGGTCCACAGAACAGTGTAGAAGCTGAAATTGACCTTACCTAAGCCTCTAGTCAGCCTGGTTGGGTTCATGAGGAACCTTCTACCCCTACCCCATATCATCTCAAACATTGAAAGCTCTCATGTTGAGAGGCCTGGAAGCCGCCAAACTTTTTTTTAGAAGAATCCTATGGCTCCACAGGAAGAAATTCTCCCTCAGAGAAAATACTACAGTAATGTGTCTAGAATAATAATAATAGACAAATCACTCGATTGCTGCTTTAGTTCCTGACATGTTGAAATTGAAAAAATAATAGTAACTCCTTTTACGATCGTCAGGTTACTTAAGTGACTTAATAAACGTAAAGTGGTGGCTGGGCGCAGTGGCTCACGCCTGTAATCCCAGCACTTTGGGAGGCCAAGACAGGTGGATCACGAGGTCAGGAGTTTAAGACAAGCCTAGCCAAGAGGGTGAAACCCCATCTCTACTAAAAATACAAAAATTAGCCAGGCATGGTGGTGGGTGTCTGTAGTCCTAGCTACTCAGGAGGCTGAGGCAGAGAATTGCTTGAACCTGGGAGGCAGAGGTTGCAGTGAGCTGAGATTGCACTACTGCACTCCAGTCTGGATGACAGAGTGAGAGACCATCACACACACACACAAAAGCAAACTGGTTAAAACAGTGACTGGCATATTTAAGTGGTTTATTTTACTTGATTCTCACATAAGCCCTAGAAAATCTGCATGACTGTCATTCCAGTTTTACAGATGGGGAAAATGAGGGTTGGCAGGATTAAGTAACTTGCTAGTGGTCATAGAGCCATTGTTCATATGCAGGGATCATGCTTTTAACCACTTGGCTATATTGCCCAATCAACACCAACATGACTATGCCCTGAAAATAGAAACCCAGACACATGTAAGTGGGAAATAATCCACACAATTATATAATAATATATACTATGAACAACTGTAGACAGCACTTTTCCCAGGGCGATCTAGGCACCTTTCTACAAAAGTAAGAAGGAGAGCTTAATGCTGATGATGGTTGTCATCTTCCATAACTCCCTAAAAAAAATCAAAGTCCGCTTGGAGACCTCCCTCTGTTATTCAGCTACTCTACCAATTCCTTATGTAACCTAATCAGATCACTCGAATCCTGGCACCCCAGCCAGCTGACTCTCAGCTGAGCCAATATCAAAAAAAAATTGTGTTTTAATGATGCCACCCTCTCATGGGACTTGTCCTGGAATTTGAGCCTGGAGGGAAGTCTCTTCCTCTAGGCATTGAATTCAACTGTCTTTGGTGGCACAGCTACCATAGTGAAGGTGTGATATTCTGCACTGCAGTGGACACTTAACGCCTTCTCTCAAAGCATCCCCCATGTGAACTGCCATTGTCACTCATGGGTCTTTCTATTAAAATTCTACCTATCTTTCAAGGACTGAGACAATGCCTACTTCTCCTCTTCTTTCTAGAATGGTATGTGGTATGTATATGTATACCACATACTGCCATTTTTCTGAATATAAACCACTTTAGAGTAGGGTCAGCACTGATAGGAGAGGTGAAATGGATTTGCTGTTGTTGATTTGGGGCTGAAAATCTTATTTTACAATTATTTACTTATGTATTTATTTCTTTTTGAAACAGAGTCTCATTCTGTCACCCAGGATGGAGTGTGCTGGTGCCATCTCAGCTCACTGCAAACTCTGCCTCCCAGGCTCAAGAGCTCCTCCGACCTCAGCCTCCTGAGTAGCTGAGACCACAGATGCGTGCCATCATGCTTGGTTAATTTTTGTATTTTTGGTATAGATGGGGCTTCACCATGCTTCACCTATCACCTGGGCTGGTCTCAAACTCCTAAGCTCAAGCAATCCTCCCACTTTGGCCTCCCAGAGTGCTGGGATTATAGGTGTGAGCCACCGCACCTGGCCTACTTATTTATTATCAACTTATTTATATATTACCAACTTCTTTGTACTCCCCATAGCACAGCACAGAACACAGGAGCTGCTATTAATAATTAGTTCAAAGCAATTTAATTCATGAGCCATGTCCTCAGGGAGCTTCTATTCTATTCAGGAGGCCAGTCATAGATTCTGGAAAAGTTAAAGATTGAACTTAAACATGAATACAAGAACTGGCACAGAGCATTACAGCATTGCCCCTACAATAGTCAATCAGGTGTGCAGAATAAGAGAAAGGAGTCCTTTCGACAATTTAGAAGGGTACAGGGGAGAAGTGGACCTAACCTTCACCCCTAGCAGTGAGTCAATTTGCACAGAGAGGATGTAACAGCTTACCTGGAATTGATGGTAAGAAGATCAGACCAGATAAATTGCTAAGATCTTTCCCATCTGAGAGCCTATCATTCTGTGGACCAGACCTAAACTAAAGGATTCAGTACCAAATTGTGTCTCTGAGGTGGATTTTTTCACAAAGTTTGAAATTTGACATTTGGGACACGTATCTAGCAGATGCAGATTTTTACCAGCTTGTGCTGTTGATTCCAAAAAATTCATCAGTAGATGTTAAAATCTTGAGCTAAATAACTTATCTGAGAGGAATGTTGTAGTAAGACTTCTCAATAACTTAGTTCTTAGGGTACAGGAATTTGCCTGATCCTTTTCTGAGAACAGGTTGGCACTGAGGAAGGACAGTAATATCTGGTCATTATTAAGTGCCTGCTGGGAAGTAGCACTTTTAAAAATTTAATTGACACTATTTTATTTAATCCTCACAACTCTATCAAGTAGCCACTATTATTATTCCCATTTTTCAGATAATGAAATTAAATGAGAAATTAAATGATTAGTAAGCAGTGGAGATGGAATTCATGTACAAATCTCTATCTCCAGAGCCTAAACACTTGTCTCTAAGTTACATTGAATGAAAAGCATTTAAAACAAAAAATGTGAGTGTTATAGACGAACAACCACCACCACCACTGAGCATTTGTTATGTCTCAGGCTCTGTGCCAGGCATTTTATGTATATTATATGTGGTTCTTACAACCCTATAAAGTAGAAATTATGTTCACTTGTAATAAATAGGAAACCCAGGTAAGTAATTTGCTAGCAAATGTTCCTTTTAGGATGCACGACCAGATGCTTTGGTGCCAAAGCCTTAATATTCAAATTCTAAATTTGCAATTTACTTTCTGTGGCCTTAAGCATGTTCCTCCTTTAATAAACTTCAGTTTTTCTTATCTTTTGAAAAAGAAGGGACAAATATTCCTACCATATACAGTCACTGTATATGTATATTAACTTAACTTGGAAAGGTGAATGTGTCTAACAAAATGCCTAGTGCAGAATGACTGTTTAGTAAATGCTGTTGAATCATGGAGGTAGAGGTTTCAGAAGGGGCAGTACCTCTGAAAGGAAAAGATATCACAAGGAAAAAGATAACATAGAAATCATAGAGGAAGTCAGGAACTACCTCAGGTCTGCCAGGAACCAGAAAAACTGAAGCCACAAATATATTGACCTAAGAGACCTTTAGTGACCTCAATAAGCAAAACATGGTTCTAGAATTACTCAGAAGAACAAAAAATATCTTACAGGCTCCCAAAACCTTGAAACAGTAAATATGCTGGGTTCATTAACACTAGAATTTAATACTTTTCTACAATTTCAGGTTGACGTTTCAGCATTCCTGGTGTCAATCATGTACTGTAATTAAATAGTGTGATAACAGTGAGATTACATAGGCTAGAAATAAATGTGGGTCTTCGGTGAATGATCCAAATCTGATATAGTTGAAAGGTACGAGAAGGCATTGAGATCTTAGGGCATGGAGCCCCTCTTCAGCTTTAAGGAAAATCTGCCCAAGTCAGCAGAAACAGAAAGTTTACCATCTGCTTGTTGGCTTCTGACATGGTTATTTCAGTTCAATTCCAAAAGGAACGTTGTTTTCAATAAAATTATTTATAGAGTATCTCAAAATTATTTTTATTTGTGAATAAATAAAACAAGATGTTATTTAGCAAAATTTAGCCCATTGGTTTCAAATACTGTGTCCTATCTTTCTGCAAGCAATACAATCTGGGGACAATAACAATCCTTGGATTTGGGGACCAAGGACATGCAACAGGGCACTTCAACTTTTTCAAATGTCCCAAACTGCCATTCCTGTGGAAATAGGATGCATAAGGCGTACAGCAAATGTAGCCAGAGAACTGGAATAAGTCTGGAACAAGTGGCTTGAGGCAGATCTTCAATCCTATTGAGTTCCATGGTGTGGATGAGTCACACGTGCTTCACAAATTGGAAGTATTGCTGCAATGGAAGAGGATGGCTTTTTGTAACCAAAGTCAGGTAACGCAAATCCAGATGCAACGTGTATGCTTCGGGTATTCAGATTACAGGTAGACATTCACAGGAGGACCACGTGAAACAAGCTTCAAGCTCAGAAATCCCTCACAGTTCTGTAGACAGTGCCTTCAATGTATCACCTTCTCCCCACCACAGGTTGCAGATCTCCTTTCTTGACAGGGTTATACAGAATGACTAACTTGATTTTCCAGAACAGGCTAATATCCACTTCTGGAAATAGTTAACCTGAGGGAAACTTTGTGTAAGGTGACTGTGACTGTTTGCAGAAGGTATAGCCTGGGTATAGCTTGTGTTGGTATGGATTGTCTGTGAATTCTTTGCAGGTGTTTTGTTCCTGGATCCTTACAAAAGCTACGTGCAGGCAACAGTTCATGGATACTGGCCTATGGCTATTCTTCCACTATCATACACAGAACTTCATCTTACACAACCAGTGGTTTGCCTAAGGAAGATTAATTCATAATAAATTTGTTTCTGATACTGAAACACCTGAACTACTTGAACACCATTATTTTATCCTTGACTATACCTTATTCTTATAATTCAGACTTGCTTCAAAGGTTCGTTTGCACTCAAGCCTTTTGTTCTCAGAATAAATAGAGTCATGCATGACTTAACGACAGACATATATTGTGAGAAATGTGTTGTGCAGTTATTTCTTCCTTGTGAGAAAAGCATCAAGTGTACTTAAACAAACCTAGATGGTATAGCCTATATCTAGGCTATATGCTATAGCCCATTGCTCCCAGGCTACAAGCCTGTACAGCATGTTACTATAGTGAATACTCCAGGCAATTATAACACAATGTTAAGTATTTGTGTCTAAACATTCCTAAGGAAACAAATATGGTATTATAATCTTATAGGGCCACCATTGTATATGCAGTCTGTCATTGGACTGAAATGTCAATGTGTTCCATGATGGTGCTCCTATTACAGAAGAATGTTAAAATATAATTCTGAATGCTGCTGTTAGACATCAGTCTTTATGTCCATGTTTCTTCAACCATTTGGTAAATTCCTGATGAAAAACAAATGAGAACACCACTCTCTGAGTTTTTGTATGTATATAGTACTTTGCCACAACCTTTATACTTGAACATCAGTGTGGTTGGGCATCAATTCCATTGCTTATTATTTATGTCCTTGAGTATTCTAAATACGTTTCTTCATTGTCTTCAGGTTAAAGCGCTGTTTTTGAAAAGACTGATGACAAACTGATTTTTTTTAAATACGTTTCTTCATTGTCTTCAGGTTAAAGTGCTGTTTTTGAAAAGACTGACGACAAACTGATTTTTTCCCCCCTCTCTTGTGAATGCCAGTATCTACATCTGGGTGCTCATAAAGAAATCTTTTCTTAAATTTTTAAGCCAGTTTGGCCACTGTGAATTGATTTTCTCAGTAATAGCATGCCCTTTTCCAGTGTATATTTTCTATTTACTTTTATTTCAGGAAAGCTTGATTGAATTATAGTTTTTAATATTAATTAATATTAATATTAATTATTTTCCATACTTCAGTTTCTTCTTTGAAACTTCTTTGAAAACTCCTATTATACACGCATTGGATCTTCCCTGTCTAGTTTCTGTGTCACTGTCTACTATAGTAGTTTGGTTAGTATGGCTCAATGCTTGGCATTTGTAGGGATATCTTTTCACTTGGTTTTGTTGTAGATATACCGTACATGGTGTTTTGGCTTTGTTATCTTACTCTGACTTTTTATAATGGGTGGTTCCAGAGATTTAAAAACTGTTGCCTTGACACTGCCATTTCCCAGAGTCCTCTTAATACCATTTTAAATAATATAATTCTGGAAATATAACTACTAACTTTAAAAAAAAACTACTGACACATGCAACATGGATTAATCTCTAAAAGAGTATATTCAGTAAAATGAAACAGACATGCAAAAAAAGCATATGCTGTATGATTTCTTTTATAAAAAGTTGATGAACAGAAAACTAATATATGCTGGTATAAACTGGAATATGGTTATTTACGTAGGAGAGGTAATTAACAGAAAAGGCCATGGAGGAACTTTCTGGGGTGATGAAAATATTGTATAACTTGATCTGGTAGTAGTTATATGGGGACATAAATGTAAAAACTTTAGCTGTACATTTTATATTTACATACTTCATTCTACGTAAATTATACCGCTGTTGAGATATAATAATTAAAATGCATTTAAAAACGTAATTCAGTGCCCCCAAAGGAATTTCAAACTACATTCTAGTTTCCTTCAAATTAGCCCAACACCTAGAACCTAATAGGGGTTCAATCAATATTTGTTAAGTGAATGAAATAAGGAACCACCCACTGAAGTTACAAATGACCTCATCTTTCACTACTATGTGTCAGCATCTTTTCCAAAATTGAATCTCTCCATCCAAAATTGATCTCACCATTAGACAATATGCTGATAACCACAAAAGGCCACAGTCATTCATTCTAATTTAGAGAATTTGGATCATGTATCTACCATATTTTAGGTAGTATTTTAGGCACCACTAGGTATAAAATTATGAAGTCAACTATTCCTTGCCCTCAAGGTTTGATATGGTTTGGCTCTGTGTCCCCACCCAAATCTCACCTTGAATTGTAATAATCCCCACATGTCAAGGGTGAGACCAGGTGCAGGTAATTGGATCATGGAGGCGGTTTCCCCCATACTGTTCTCGTGATAATGAGTGAGTCTCACAAGATCTGATGGCTTTCTTTATAAGCATCTGGTATTTCCCCTGCTTGCACTCACTCCATCCTGCTGCCCTGTGAAGAAGGTGTCTGCTTCTCCTTTGCCTTCCACCATGATTATAAATTTCCTGAGGCTTCCCTAGCAATGTGGAACTGTGAGTCAATTAAACCTCTTTCTGTTATAAATTACCCAGTCTTGGATATTTCTTCACAGCAGTGTGAGAGCTGACTAATACAAGGTTCTTATAATATAGTCCAATCTTTTAAATAGTACTTAATCTATAAATCTTAAATAGGAAGATCTTCTCCTAATAGATAAGAAAAAGATGGCAAATTACAGACTTTGTAATCATTATTACCAAAAAATATTTGTCAATGCACAGCTACAAAAAAATCAGCCAAATACTAGACAACACTAGGAAGGAAATACTGAGTAAGAATGAGAATTTGAATATTAGTAGTGCTAGTTGGATGCTGGTGACAAAATACAATATTGGGAGGGGAACATTTGCTTCAATTCTCAGTGCCCCAAAGACTAGCAATTTTGGAAACAATGGAAAACAATACCCTGGACATGGTGTTCTCATGATGACTACCTTCAGCACTGGCTGGACCATCAGCCAGGTGCCTTTGAGTATTCCCATTCTTGCCTAATTAAACCAGTGACATCAGGATAAATAACAGTACATGGAGTTTTCATAAGTGTAGATTCAGAGCAAATAAATAAAAGGCAATGTTTCTTCACACAGCTAGGAATCAAAACAGGGAACTTATTGATTCAAAATGACATATTAGCTGAGATGATACCCTGTAAATTAATAGCTGGATAATATAGACTTAGACTAAAGATGTAGGAGAGGTTGTTTGATTTCTGTTCCTACCCTCTTGATGTTAGCATTGACAATCTTCAATATGCTGTTGAAGCAAAATATACTGTTAGAGCATATTTTGAGCTGAATGGAACATGTGTCCCACCCTGAATCCCGTGTCTTGTGCTCAGTTAACACTCCAAGGGTGACATGAGACAAGAACTCTTATGAGAATAGGAAAGAGTAAGTTAATATTATTCCTCCTCCCATCAGCTCCTAGAGCCTCTTCTGAAAGGCCAAATAAGCATCTTTTACATTCGACCATTCTCCCTGAACATTAAAATATTCAATATGGGGATAACAAATAAGAAACACCCGTCAAAGGCAAAGGTATCTTTGGTAACTTCTCTTTTTCTGGCTAAGGGGCAAAGTAACTTGGAAAAATGAGCCAATAGATTAACAAGGTTCTAAATCATTCTTAAGTCAGTACTGCAATTAATTTACTGTCACAAGCCACCAAAATATTTATAGCTATTTTTCAAACCTTAATGCAGATAGAAAGTAGCTTTTACAAATAGCAATTAAATACATCACTGATGTTAATTATAATAATTTGCATTAATAGAGAGGAAGTAATTTTAGATTTCCTAGCCAAAGATCACAGACTGCTGACTATGCTGCCTACTCTAGGTGAAAAGTATCACTTCAGTCATGTACCATGAGAGTCAAGTGGCTGATATGGCTTTTAGAATTTATGACTGATTAACTCAGCTAGTTACTACACTTCTAAGGAAATTAATTTTAATGATGTGACATTCACTTGAGTCAGTTAGAACTAGTCTATCTATCCAAGGAGAGAACAGACCTATGCTCTCATCTTGATTCTTCCACTTTCTAACTGTGATGAGCCTGGATACTTGACTTCAGGGAGCCTTCATCCATCAAATGGGAACAATAAGATCGTTTTAGCTTCCCCTGCATTCCTTTGATATAACTTCCAACTCTATATAACCCTCTGATTCCAACATATTCTCGCTCAAAAAACAGGGTCAGCCACCTTGAAATTCTGGCCACAAGAGATGCTGGGTGAGCTTAATGCAACAAATCCTTACCTTCATTGTGAAAGCATTTCAAAGCCATCTTTCTGTTCAGAGACAGTGTTCTGGGCTGGAAGGAATCGTTCTTTCCTAATTGAAACAATGGAGTTAATTAGTGGGAAAAAGATGCAATTCCCCAAATTAGGTTCTGGCAAGGACATTTTGATTCAGGATTGCCAAGAAATCCTTAGTGGCCACAGAAAGGCCATTTCTACACTAGCAAAGCAAAATGTACCTTGGCGAAAGCTCCACAGAGTAGTAACAATGTAGGTATTTTCTCAAAACATCAAGCCACACACTGGAGTGTTAAGAATATAACTGCCAAAAAATATTTTGCATATATAATTCACTTAATCACAGAAATAATCTTTGCTAAAACACAAAATCACCCCCAAATAATTGTTTATTTATTCAGGATGACATAGACCATCATTACACCATGTTAGGGTTATTGGCACACTCTCATTAATAGTTCTTCTTGAAAAACAAAAGTATAACCTCACTGGCCTTGATTTACAAAGGTATCTCATCTTTACAAAATGAAGAGATAAGAATATATGATTCTCAGCAGCTGTTTGGTGGTAACAATAACACTCAAGTGTGAGTTAGTGGACAGACTATGGTGACTTTTATAGTTAATATTTAATGATCTTACACTGACATCCAGAATATACAAGTAACTCTAACAAATAAACAAATCAGCAAGAAAAAAAAATCCCATCAAAAGAGGACAAATGACATGGATAGACATTTCTTAAAAGAAGATTTACAAATGGCCAACAAATATATGACAAAATGTTCAACATCGCTAATCATCAGGGAAATGTAAATTAAAACCACAATGAGATATGACCTTATTCCTGCAAAAATGGATATTATTAAAAAGTCAAAAAACAATAGATGTCAAGGTGGATGTGGTGAAGAGGCAGAACTTGTGCACTGCATAAGAACTGAAAGTAGATCTACCATTCAATCCAGCAATCCCACTACTGGGTATCTACCCAAAGGAAAAGAAGCCATTATATCAAAAAGACACCTGCACACATGTGTTTATTGCAGCATAATTTACAATTGCAAAGATATGGAACCAACCCAGTGCCCATCAACCAATGAGTGAATAAAGAAAATGTGTTAAATATACACCATGGAATACTACTCAGCTGTAAAACAGAATGAAATAATGTATTTTGCAGCAACTTGGATGGAGCTGGAGGCCATTATTCTAAGTGAAGTAACTCAGGAATGGAAAACCAAATGCCATATATTGTCACTTATAAGTGGGAGCTAAGCTATGAGTATGCAACGGCATACAAGTGATATAATGGGCTGTGGGGACTCAGAAGGGAGGCGGCAAGGGATCAAAAAACTATACATTGGATACCATGTATACTACTTGGGTGATGGGTACACTAAAATCTCAGACTTCACCACTATACAATTCATCCATGTAACCAAAAACCACTTGTACCCCAAAAGCTATTGAAATAAAAAAATATATAAAAAGAAAAAAATACTTAACGATCCTACGGTATGTGCAGGCATGGTGTTAAACCTGAGAGAGAGAGAAGAGAGAAGTATTTACCTTCTATGGAATCAACCATATATTTAGAAAGACAATGTCAATAAGGAATATCATACAACAATGTATAATATACATTAGTTCATGTTATACAGACTATGAGTCAAAAATTCTCCAGCTCTTTCCCAAGTAGGAGCCCCTTTTCATTTTCTTCAAGTCTTACAATTAGCTATAGGAAAAGGAAGAAGAAAGAGCCATGGCAATGTTTCTTTCAATCAAATATACAAGGCTTTGAGCACAACCAGATTTTGGAAAATCCTGCCATGGGAACTTATGCAACAGTAAAATGGAGAATGGAAAAATTGTGAAAAGTGAGAGAGATTGGAGGAAGACTCATTGAAGTCTGGCTGTAACCAAAAGTTCCCAAAACATGAGGTTCAGCCACCTAGTGTCTTGCCAAGTCCTATTTAAGGGGCCAGAAGGACCAGGAAAGACGTGATGCTTTCAAAGGCCAAGCCAGGCCAGAAGAGGTTGCCCAGCAGGCTTGAGAGCTTGCTGAGAGAGATCTAGAAAATAGATCTGTTTAGAGGGAGAGATCAAGGAAAGCAACCAAGAAATGCACAGAGAAATGAGACCAAGTGAAGCTCAGCTTCAAAGGACTGGGTCACAAGGTAAGAAGTTGGTAAGACCAGAACAGGAAGTATTAAAGGCAAAGTAAGTTAGGCAATTAATTCAAAACCGAGATCCAAACAATGGTAGGGTTTGAGAGTCCTGTTCCAATCTAGTGCCCACTTTGCCGCTTCCATATGCATGTAACATTTCAAAGAATAGAGAAACATTGAAAAACCAGAAGTAGAAAGTCTGCAGAATAAAACATTTTAAAAATAAAATCAACAGCAAATGCAACCAGATTTATCTAATAGGACATTTTGCAATAAAAATCTTTTCACTATCCCAGCCAATTCTTTTCTAGTCACTTTTTTAGACTTCTTCATTGTTTTGGGCTGTTTTATGTCATTTTTATCAAAACTTATTTTCCTAACCTGCCTTCTATGAGAACTTGAATATATAGAAAACCATATGAATTATATTCCAACAATATTATCTAGGTAAAAGGACATCCAAATATAATGCAAAAAAATGGGCCAGATGGAGTCAGGAGGGACCTAGCACCGCTTTTGTCTCATGACATGGACCCTAGCATTTGACCTCACGATTGCCTCATTGTTCTACCATTTTCATGTGCAATGACTTCATTTGATTTGTGTATTTTCTGTATATTCTCTGCAAATCATTCAACTAGCGACCAATTTCTGACTTCCACGTTATAACCATCAGAGTATTTGACGTAACTTAGGTCATGTGGTTAACCCAATCCTACCTTCATTTTATACCTGCAAACCAGAGTCTTATGTAAGGTTCTGTGTAATGCTCAAGGATAGAACCTACAGAACGGATTAGGAGGGTTCCAGTTCATCACACCCAACTTGAAGCTATATGTCTTTTAAAATGCATTTTATAGTATTTCTAGCACCTGCAGAAAAATCATCAAATACGTCAAAAATGATTGAATTTGACAGGTTTAGTGCCACTAATTAAGCTTAATATTGACTATAACTTCATCATAAAGTAAAATCACCTTTGTTTCATTTGCTTAATGTCAAGGCTCTTCAATTAAACATATATTGAACATCTACAATGTTTCAGGCCCTGCTAGGTACTGGGAGCATTAACTATGAATAAGATATTGTTGCCATCCTCAAATCATTCCCAGTCTAGCAAAGGGAGATGGATCCATAAACCCATGACTAAACTACAATGTAAGGCTATTGTTGCAGAAAGAAAAAGAGAAATATATATATACACATATAATTCTTTAAAAACAAAAATAAGGAAGCAACTTTTAAATTCTACTGGTATCTGGATGGGAGAAGGAAAGGAAAACTACAGGGAAGGGAAGAATATCTGTCTTTTATTATTAAATTATTTTGTCATCTGACCTATCAGACTTACTCATTTCTATTTATTCCATGGACCTAAAATTCTTTATATATTACGCTATACAAGGCACTTTTTAATAAATTATCCTATTCCAAGATCACAAAAGCCTTCTGAGTAAAACAGTTGAGAGATTGTACCCATTTTGTAGATCAAACCATGAAGAAGAGAGAGAGATGAACTCAAGTTTGGGAATCAAAGCAATCAAGTCTAAAATATACCTAATTCTGCCCCTTTTTGAGTTTCCCTTGGAAAGAATGGTAAGGAGAAAAACAAAACCCCACGAGTCTAGATTCTGTGAGCTGTGAAAACAGATTCTCCTCCTCTGCCATGATCAACCATCAAACCCATCCTCACCCAGCCAGACTTCTGTTAAATGCTCGCTGCCACCCCGGGTTGTAAATTATTTAAATAATTAACAAGCGCTCTAGATGTAATGCTGTGAATGGCCTTGTGATCTGGGAAGACAGTTACACCTTTGGAGATCTTTAGCAAATAAACTGAAAACTCGGCTCTGTGAATTTTCTTTCTGCCATAATTAGCAGCAGATGGACGACTTTTATGGAGCCACCTGTCAGCAGGAAGACTCTCCTTACAGTTTCTGGTTTCTAGAAGGAGCAGGATTAAAATAGACCAGCGCCGTTTGCTTGAAGTACTCTTAAGGGCCCCAGATGTAATCGGATCTGCCGGAGACTGACAGGATTCAAGAGGCAGCCACTCCTCATGGCGCTGGCTCACCTGTGAGGCACGAGGCAAGAATAAGACAGAACATTATTTCTCAGCAAGTCTGGGCAGCCGATCATTTCCGAAAACTTGGAGAGCAAGCCGGGAGTCAGCCTGTGCTGTAACGTTCCATTTTACTAACCTTTTTATCCAATTTGAAAATACAAATAGAGCTCTCAGGGTGTAATTAGCGGCAATGACTCTTAATACCTGCTTTCCAAATTTGACCTTAATGGACATTCATTAAAATGGGCTCTGACTTCATAGCCACGTTAGCAGAAAATGGAAAAGTCCATCTATCACTGTCAGTTCCCATTTTCTGCATAATCATTCCTGGAAGAAAGAGGCCTGCAAGTGTACATGGGGGTGGTGGAATTAGCTAAAGAGGAATTTCAGAAAACCATGGCAAGAGCTGGTGTTTGAGTTTCCCTGAGGAGCTCTGGTGCCTAGAGAGCGGTGTAGTGCAGAGTCCCGGCCTGCCATCAGAGATGTGGGTGCTCCATCTTGGCCTTGCTGTGTGAGCTGAGGGGAATCCGTGTTTTTATCACGTCTATAAAACAAAGATAATCATACCACACCTACTGCACAAGGTTTTCTGGGGATCAACTGGAATAATGTATACAAAAGTGCCTTGAAAAGCAAACATCGCTATGTCATTGCAGAAGTTTTTTTGTTTTTTTTTTTAAGAATGACAGTATCGATGACAATGAGAAGAAGGCAATAAAACAATCATAGGTTTTGATAAGTTCACTCAGGGGAAATGAGGATGCGCTGATCCTGTGCTTGCAGAATACATTTCAGATGGGTTCCTTGTATCAGTTGTAAGTGAATGAGGCGTGTGTCCAATACAGGGAGGGCTGAGGAGGGTGGGGTGGGGGGTAAGACTGAGTGAGCACCTGAACGCGGAGCAGAGACTGCGTGAGGAAGGAGAGCACTGGACAAGGAGTCCCAGGACACCAGACCCTGCCGGGCCCTGACCATCACTTATTATCATTTTAATCCTATGATTCTGTGACTTTCTGGTATCAATTAAAATAAACAATCATTGTTTTATGGAAGGGGCAAAAGGCAGGAGGGTAATCAAGGGAGTTGAGAACAAGTTGGTTTCTGTTTTAAATAGGCACTAGAAGAAGCTATTTGAGGCAGATACTAATTATGAAGCTTCAAAGTAGATTCCCTTCCCTGGCCCATAGACTTCCTAATTCCTTTGTCAATGAAGAGTTTAGGCCCACAAGAACAAAAGAGTTCCCCTTGGAGTTTGAAAGAGGCAAATGTTGAGGAAATTAAAGGAAAAACAATTCTACACAGTGGGTGGGCAAGGGAAGGAGCTAAAGCACTGAAAAGGAGACACAGGATTTAAATTCACCTAAAAATCTCCAGGGTGAATTTTTCATCCAATTTAATTTGGATAATTGAAGAGCCATCTGCTCTAAGTCACGCTGCCTGAACCTTATCTGATGTGAGATTTGTTTGAAGCTTCTGACCCTCGCTGCAGCCTCTCCAAATTCAGTTTCAGCCTCCGTTCACCAAGCACTTGTTATGTATCAGGCCCTGTACTAGGTGTTTCCAAGAACCTTACTGACTTTAATCTTCTTAATGAAAATACCATAAGGAAAGTATTTATAGTTCCAGTTTTACACAGGAGGAAACTGGGGCTCAAACAAAGTACTTATCCAGAACCAAAAGTTAGGATTTAAACCTAACTACCCCGAGTTGCAATCCAATTCTTTTTCCATTGCTGTATAGGTGATGGCAGCAAAACCTAGTTCTCCCTTCTAAATGACCATTGTTGAAAGCCATTTCCTGATTTGCTGACATGCAATTGTTTTCGATTGTTGCTTGGTTATTTTACCTATTTCAATGTCACTTTCTATCATTTAAGTGCAATATTACTTTGTACACATTTTGGTTATTCGGTGCTCTATGGTAATCGTTGTGTCCCCTGGGCTTAGGATTAAAGCAGATATTTGTAAATGTCTGATGAAAGAATGAATGATTAGAAGAAACTTAGTCTACAACGTTGCTCAGATGTGAGGATCCCAGATATGAGACTGAGAAGAACCAGGACTCAGGTGCATTCTGGCAACTGGCCACCTGCAAGGCCCGCAGACGGTATGCCACCATTTTGTTTTGGGCTTCTGGCCCATCTGAGCCACGACAGAGAACAGAAACCATCACATTCACAGGGCACAGCTGAACTTACGAAAAGCCCCTGGTTTGCCTCATGTCGGTGTTCAGAAATGTGCCTTCCCAGCTCCTTGTGATGGGGGCTATGTCCTTAAGTGACATGCGTTTTTCTCCCTGTTGTAAAAATAGCTGAACTTGACATACTGTGTTCATTTCAGTTTAATGACAACTTCAGTTTACAAAAAAGTAGTGCCAACTGCAGGCTCAAACATCTTTGTTTGTGTAATGGCAGCATGTAAATGATGCCAAACACAGTCCAGAATCCTGTTCCTAAATTGATTACATTCATTCTTGTGGAAGGAAAGAATGAAGTAGCATTTACTGAGCACCTATCATGCGTCAGGAATTTCACATGCATTTTGTCATTTAATTTGATGAGGAAGATGTTATTACCTCCATTTTAAAGATGAGAATACTGAGACCCGGAAAGGTTATCTCATTTGACCAAGGTCACTTGATAGTGAGTGGCAGATGTGGGATTCAAACCCAGATCTGCCATCACAGTGGAAGCTCCTTCCAAACCCCAAAAATCCCCCTGCGGCTCAGATGCCAAAACAGAGCCCAGACGTATTGAGGAGCGATTAGGAAAGGCTGGACGGAGGAGGAAGGAGAGGAAATCGTTTCCCATAAGGTCATAGAGATCCTATGTTCAGAACCAGGAGCTATGCCAAATGGTTTAGATTCTGTGCTAACAGCTGTGTCACTTTGGAAAAATGGCTTCACTACCCCTGGCCTTAATTAAGCTCCCCACGTGGGATGGAACAGTGTTGGTGGTGCTGAGACTTTCTCTAACTCCCTCCTTCTGCCTCCTCCTGGGAGAATATCCCTCTTTTTCAAGTAGGTGAGCTTTGGTGTCCATTGTACTTACTGCTAAATGACATTTCCATAGAAAAATGTAAAGCTTTTTTCATATCTAGCTGGCCCCTATACCATTTGCCACTAATGGACCTGAAAGTGATGGCCCTGACCAAAGGTCCAGCTTCAGCTCCACCCTTGGAAAAAGAACAGAGTAACAACAGAAGGCAGAAGGGCTGAAGAAAGGGAGGCTCCTGGCCTAGGCTGTCCTGATGAATGGAGGGACATGAGGGTGGCAAAGGCTGAATGAAGCTGGGCAGATCTCTTCCATTTCCCTACCCACGGCACGGGGCTCCCAGGATGGTGCCAGCCTCCTGCAGGGGCTAGGGCAAGATGATAGTCGTCGTAGGATAAGAAACCTGTACTCTACACGCTGTCATATCATACTACGTCATTCTCTCTTTCCTTTTCTTCTAGTAAAAATCCAACTTACTGTCCCAAAGTAAGGGGAGGGGAAATTTGTCCATACAAAGAAGGTGTCACCTCTGAGTATTCTTCCTCCCTGCATCTTAGAAGATTGTGGGTGCAACTCTTTCATGATCTTCTCCAGACTTTGAAATGACATTGCATTGTATCTGCCACCATGGTTTTGGCCAACTCATATCTCTGCATTGGAAAACTTCCGCTATGCTTCCAAAAGGCAGAACAGAAAAGGTCTTGAAAAACTGGTCGGCTTCTTTCCTCCAAATCACATCTGAAGGGAATGGAGATGAGGCGTTACCTTTTCACTGGCCTTCTGCCAAGAGAAGCTGACTAAGGGAGCCATCAGATGTCTCTCTACAAAGGCTGCGCTCCAGTGGGCATACTCTCTTGCTCCCTGACGCCAAGGACTTCTCATTCAGGAATAGCCTCCTCTGAGGAGATGCTTCCCCTGCACTTCTGGAGCTTCAGGGGATCGCTCTGCCCCATGACTGGATCTCCCTTCCAGCGCACAAAGGGTGCCCGCCGCTGAGCTGCAAGAGCTGATTATTTCTTCATAAAACAGGAGATCTGTGGAGAGGCTGGTGGAGAGGCAGAGCAGGGGGAGAAAGGGAACATTTGTGAAGGGGAACATAAATAGTTAATTTGATGATGATTTAGAATGACTGTGGTTGCTGTTTGAGATAAAAAAGCTGCAGTGAGTTCAGAAAATACTAAAATAGGGCCTCATACAGGCATTTCATCTAGATTTAATAAGACTGATTATTAAGAGCATATTTCATGATGATTAAGAATTCTGACAGTCTCCCATCCACCAACTTTAATGTGCACCACAAAAATTAAAATACTTATTTATACAACTAACCTGCTAATAAGTTCATTTTGAGAAATTCTCTGAACTTGTACATGCTTTAACTTTTTACACAGGGAAGACAAAGACTCTGAGATGGTAGGATGTGGAAGCCAGAGGCAAACATATGAGAAATTGCAGTCAGAGTCCCCTGCCCGTAGCTGGGTTATCAAAAAAAAAAAAAAAAAAAAGTCAAGTCCCCCATCTCCCTCCATCTCTTGATGGACACACACATGCACATAGACTTGGGTCTGTCAGCTGCCACCTCACTTCCTCTCTACTCTCTCAGGGCTGGGGGCACTGAGGCCCATCCCCCTGGCCCATTCCCTTGCCTCCAATCTGCTCCTAAGCTGATCTTAATTGGAAACAGGAAGAACCAAAATAGCCCATACCCTGCTTCAGGAAGTTCCTAGTAGAGAGACAGTCTCCTCACTCCCAATCATTGAGCTGCTTCCTTTGCAAGAATGCCTGCCTTACTTTCACCACTATTCCATGAACAAGGAGCAAGCTCTGGGGCATGAAAGCCCCTACACACAGCTGCTGCCATCTCCAGGGCTAGCCCATAGCTGAGTCTGCAGGACCAGCCTCCTACCTCAGTCCACGCCAACTGGTCTGGCTGGCTTCCTTGACTAGTCCCCAGCTTGAGGCTCCATTGTGAACTCCAGCGTGCTTGATGGAGGCCCTAGTTTTTTATGTCTCCCCTCCCAGAGACTTACTTAGCATCCCCTTGTACTCCTAGGCACTGGCTGGCCCCTGCCAGATATGGGCAGATCTCCACCCATTTGCTCAGTCAAGGACTAAAGAAAGAAACACTCAAGTCATCCAGATTTTGAATACTAGCCCTGCCCCACAATGGCTGTGGGATTTAGGTAAGTTCTTTAATGTTTCCAAGTCTCATATTTTCCCTAAAAAATAGCGCCTACCTCATAGGCTGTTGTGAGCATTAAATAAATTGATCTCAGTAAAAATGTTTAGCACAGAACCTCCTGATACACAGTAAATACCTGATCAATGGTACCTTTTAATATGACTAATGATATCATTTATCAATGATTAATCTAATACTTGGCCTCCCTTGCTTAGTGTTTACGGCTCTATCCTTTGCTGAGCTGTATTTTGGATTGGAAATCATTTCTTCAGCCACCATCTCACTGCAACATGGCTTCCTGCCAGCCTTCACCATTGTAATGTTACCAAGGTCCCAGCATGGTTTGCATCCTGGGACCAACTGAATTACTATCACAAAAGGGTTCTTTCTTCTTTGCTATTCCTGTCACCAATCTGCAAACCATGGGCCTCAGCATTGGCTGAAATGTCTTGACTTCTCCCATAGGACCTCACAGAGTAGAAACTTAATGCACTTTGACTGTTGAAATGTATTTGGGCTTTCATGCCACAGCACTGGGCCCTGGTGTGCCAACTGCTGCAGCTCTCCCCAGTAAACGTTCCTTTCCTTCCCCAAGTTCATCTCCTGCTCCTTCTCGGCATACTGTGATTCTTTCCCATGTTTCTTTTGGCCTCGTCTATGCCTGTGCACATCCAATGATCTCCCTAGCCCTGGCTGAGCCCAGCTGGTGGCATCCAGAACTGTATTGGGTTAAATGGTGGTCCCCAAAAGATATGTCCATAACCTATTTGCCAGAACCTACAAATATGACCTTCTCTGGAAAAAGAGTCTTTGCTGGACTCTTTGTTTAGGATCTTGAGATGAGATCCTCTGAAGCCCTAAATCCAATGACAGGTATCCTTATAAAAGAAAGGCAGAGGGAGATTTGCCACTCAGACATGCAGGGAGAAGGCTACATGAAAACAGAGGCAGATGCTGGAGACATGCATCCCCAAGCCAAGCAACCCCTGGAGCTACCAGAAGCTGGAAGAGGCAAAGAAGGATTCTCCCCTAGAGCCTTTAGAGGAAGCCCTGCAGATGTCTTGGTGTTGGACTTTGGGACTCCACAATTATGAGAGAATAAATTCCTATTGTTTTAAGCCACCCAGTAGATGATCATTTGTTATGGCAGCCACAGGAAACTAATATAAGAGCTAAAGACATGTGGGTCGTTAGTCAGTAGCTGTGGTTACATGAAGCTACGAAATGCCCAGTCTTCCAGTTCACCAAAGGCTGATGAAGGACAGCTGAGATAACTCATATGAGCTAGATCAGAGGGCAGGAAACGCTGCTACTAACCTGGATTCTGAGGAGTAGAGTATGACAATGGCCCATATGTATACCTTGTAAAGAAGGCCCCCATGGGGAAAACATGAAGGTTGACTTAGAAATATTTAGATAAATGGTGTCCATTTGCTCTCTTGCCCTAATCCCCACAGATGTTAGGACAGGCTGGCTGTGGAGACAGCAGCCAAGCTCAAGTGTGGAGTTCTGTACACCAGGGTTTTCCTCTCCAGTGGCGTTACAAGTTTGGGCGAGTGAGTTTACATCTCTGAAATTCAGTTTCTTCATTGTAAAATGGGACAATTGATCCTTTCCTTGTGAGTTAAAGGTTAGAAACAGCAGAGGACCTAGCTCTGTACGGATACCTATGTTTTTCACCAACACGCAGTATAAGGAATATTTTTTATATTATCAATATTTTCAGGTATAACAAGACCTCTCATTTCTTGTACTTCGTTTTTTTCTCGCTCCTTCCAAAGGAAAACTAGAGAGGCTAGTAATTGAAAAAGTGATAAAGTACTAATTCTACATTAAGCATTTAAGAAGGAGGCCTCTGTGGACTTCACCCATGGCCATTATCATAGAATCATGAAATGTTAGTGCCAGAGAGTCTTTAGTAACCACCTAATTCCAGTCCTTCATTGTGCAGATGGGGAAATGGAGGCACTGGGGGAAGGAAGTTGCCCCAGTCATTCAGCACTTCTGTTAGTTAACTAAGCTGGTGTCAGCGATTGTGCCTCCTGATCCCTGGCCCTAAACTCATTTTATTCCGTCAGACTGCGATGATGCAGCAAGCACTGTGCATGGTTCTGTCTCCCAAGGACTGAGGGAGACTCTGTCTGGCATGGTTAAGGCCAGGTTAACATAAAAATTCAGCTTTGTGAGCCAAGGTCCAAAAATCCATTTTAAGACTTCCCTCTTGAAAAGCAAAGATTAACATTTCTGTTGAAACATACCTACCCTACATTCATCAGAAGCAAAACAATTTGTTGTTCTCTTGTAATTTATATCAAAGACTATTGTGGGAGAATTAGTTGGGTTTCATCTTTTTAAATGTCAGCCCACATGACCCATATCTGTGTAGGCATGTGAATATAGGGTTATAACAACATTTGAAAGGATCTTAAAAAAGTGTTTTGCCACAGTTAAAGTGTGATCAAAACACATCAGTTCAGGAGTCACGATATTTATCATTTTAATATTAATAATGCCATTTTGCATAAAGCACCATACAAGAAATAATTCTATTAGGACTATAAAGATTTCCATGCTGGAAAAAAAGGGGTAAAATATTCAGAATGTGTCAGAGAGACAGAGAGAGAAAGAGAGAGAGAGAGACAGAGAGAACCAGCAGTGCCACTAACACAGAATCCAATTTCTTTTCTTTGCAGATATTTAAGGCAACCATGCATTCCCAAAGATAGGGACAGAAATCGACAAGGAAAAGGAGCAATTTATTTATGAGTCATCTATCCTGCAAGTCAGTAAATGAAACCTATCCAAAAAGAAACTGTGTCTTATGGCTTATGGCCCTGTAAATTAAGCTTACTCAAATTCTGACAGGATACTTAGAACGAAACCTTCTGAATTAGGAGCTGGTCAAGGGGAACACACGGATGGCATTTCCTACAGCCTGATATGACATACGTAAGCCGTATCTTTATATGCAGGACAAAATGGATATAAAAGGAAACTTAGTGAGAAACACAAGCATCGTCTCAGTGGGAGCAGGGAGAGCTCTTTCAAAGAGCTTCTCTGGGTGGGTTGTTGAGAGCCAGGCTGTGTGGCAATGGAGCTTTGGTCACAGGTTTTAGAGACAGAATGTACAAGTTTGAATCCCATATCTGGCCTGTGCTGGCTATGTGAGCATGGCTAAATTATTTCAGCTCCCTGCTTCAGTTTCCTCTTCTAGACAGTGGGAATTATACAAGCACCTACCTGACAGGGTGGTTATGACAGTTAAATGAGATAAAAATCTGTGCAGAGTTTAAGCACCACGCTCAGTAAACATTAGTTAGTATTATTATGATGATTTGGGTTTCACTCCATTATTCCCCAGAGGCAATACGGTGAATAGGTCAGACAACCTGGACCTGAGAGGTGGCACCATCATTTATTTAAGCAATGAAATTCTAGTTTCCGGTTCTTCATCTGTAAAATTGGAATAATGCAACAACATGGACATGGAGGCAGTCAACCCTAAATCCAAATTGTAGACCTGCCATTTATGAATTGCCTGCCTTCACCTCAGCCATAAAATGGGTACAGTAAATCTTGCTTTGCAGCTTTGTCCTAGGAGTAAGTAAAACACCACATGTGGGATATACCCTAAACAAATCAGACACTCAACAAAATCTACTTCCCATTTTCGTTTTCCCTTCCTTCAGGCACTTCAAGGAGAGAATATCTTCCTCAATTCTCAAACAACACACGTTTTTAAAAAGTACTGTTACATATACAGAAAATATCTCAAGAATTTCAAAACAATACTTATTTCCTCTTATATCTTCACCTTCAGAGTGTGTCCTAGGAAGAAACGCTCAGCACGTGTTTTTGCTTTATTTCCGTGGCTTGTGTAAGTATTCCAAGTCACAATGTATATTTAACAAACTGGTCTTCCAGCTCCCTTCACAGAATGGTTGCTTTCTTCTGCAGAGGTTCAACCATTTAGTACCATTCAAGCACATTCTCCACGCCATACAAATGCCATCCCAGGAAGATGTTTAAGATTTCTCCATGAAGTGGGAACTTGAAAGTTTAGAATTGTTCCAGTTACCAACTAGGTTTTAGAGACCAAGAAATCTCAAACTTGAGAATTCAATGCAGCTATCACTTTTCCAAAAGCATAATAAATTTAGCTTTCATTTGCTTGCTTCGGAGACTCCCCCAATAGTGCAGCCTCGTCCCTGATCAATGGCAGAACATGAGGAGAACGTCTAGATCCCATTGCTTTGTGGGATTAAGACTTTGCAATTCTTCTGTTTCATAGGAATCAATGAAACCAACCCCAACGTACAATGATGACCAAAGACACTCCCATGCCAAAAGGGGAACCAAGCAATAGTTTCTTCCTCAGTAATACAAGTCATCCGGCAATCCTTGTTTAAAATCCCTGTCTGTACAACTGGAGATGGATGCCAGAAGCTAGAAATGGCTGGACCACTTCTGGTGGAAATTTCAGGACTCAAGTTGCAGGTAAGATCATGCTATACCCTTTCCCAAAAATTCTGACTTCCCACTTGATAAAACCTAGACCCTCCAGTGTAGTATTTCAGCTCTTCATGGTTTGGCTTCCCTTAGCTTTCTCAGTCATTCCTTCAAAGACATGAAGCTTCCATCATACCCGCAGCTTACCACTCCCCAGGCACCATGCACGCCTTCATTCTTCCGTATTTTCCATCTTCACCGGTTCCCATGAAGGTCCTTCCTATTCTTTCACAATTGAGTTCCTATATATCTTGCAAAAGTCAGCTCCAAAGTCACTTATCTACCACATGAAAACTTCCCTGATCTCCCCTGTTGAAATGGTTTGCTCATATATCATGTCATGTTCCTGCTTAAAACATCCCAAAGGGGCTGTGCATAATGACTCACACCTGTAATCCCAGCACTTTGGGATGCTGAGGTGGAAGTATTGCTTGAGCCCAGGAGTCCAAGACCAGCCTGGGCAACATAGCAAGACCCTGTCTCTATAAAAAAATATAAAAATTAGCAGAGCATGATGGCACACGTCTCTAGTCCCAGCTACTTGGGAGGTTGAGGCCAGGGAGGAATTGCTCGGGCCCAGGAGTTCAAGGTTACAGTGAGCTATGATCTCGCCACTGCACTCCAGACTGGGCGATAGAGCAAGACCCCACCTTCAAAGAAATCCTGAAGGCTTGCCATTGAATAACAACCTATAGACCAAAACCCAAACTGACCCCTTCACAGTCTGGCTGCAGCCTCATTCTAGGCAGTGCTCCTCACTCTCTGGATTCCGGCCTCCGTGGCTTTTCTTTCATTTTCTAACAGGAACGAGGTTACCCCTCACCACTGGGCCTCTGTACATGCTGTGCCTTCTGCCTGGAGTTCCCTTATTGTCCTTGCCCTCTTCATCCAATTAACTCCCATTTTTCCTTCTTTAAGATCTCAGTTCGGGCATCATTTCCTTAGGGAAGCTTCCGAGATCCTGTGACAAGACCCAACATCCCCTGTCATAGTCTCTACATTTGCTATAGCACCATGTCTCCCCACCTTACGACCCACATCTCAGTCATAATTTTATATGGTTTGACTTAATTGATGTCTGTCTCCACCCTAGGCAGGAACTCTGTCTGTGTTTGCTCAGCCATGGATCCTGGGACCTAATGTAGTATCTGACATGGGATGGGCACACCATCAATATTTGTTAGATGAGTAAATGATGACACCGAGGAACACAGGGCAGGCTCACCCTTCTACAGTGTTAGTGTCACTGTACAGCTCTGACAAGATAGGGACCACAATTCCATATCATTGCCCTTTTACTACTTATAATGAGTTGCTCGTTTGTCTGAGTCCTCTGAAAGGCAAGAGCTGCTTGTCATCTTTTTTTTTTTTTTTTTTTTTTTGAGATGGAGTTTCACTCTGTCGCCAGGCTGGAGTGCAGTGGTGTGATCTCGACTGACTGCAACCTCTGCCTCCCGGGTTCAAGCGATTCTCCTGCCTCAGCCTCCCAAGTAGCTGGAACTACAGGCATGCACCACCACGCCCAGCTAATTTTTGTGTTTTTAGTAGAGACGGGGTTTCACCATGTTGGCCAGGATGGTCTCTGTCTCTGGACCTCATGATCCACCCACCTCAGCCTCCCACAGTGCTGGGATTACAGGCCTGAGCCACCACAACCGGTCTTGTCATCGTTTTTTATCTTACCTTCCTACACCTAGGTTCTAGCACAGTGCCTGGCACCAATAGGTGTCAACTGACTTTGCTGAAATGCAAGTAGCCTGGGTTGCCTGGCATGCACATTGCTTGCTCCATTTGTGTAACTATGAAAGTCATGTCAGCCATCCATAGATAAGGCAGGATTTATAGCAGCAGCCACAGTGGGTTTCAAGGACTTTGCAGGCCAGAGAGGGAAGGAGGCATCACAGAGAAGCTACAGATCCCAAGAGCAAGGGGACCAAGCAAAATCAAAGTCTTGCTGATGAAGCAGCACAGCCACGTGCCTCAGACAGATCGCAGAACCCCAGGGGGTCCAAGGGAGCGCCAGAGCCTCCATTCAATGAGCAGTTGTAGAGTGAATTCTGCTGGCCAGGGAGTTTTCTCTGGGTGTGATTCATGCAGTTCACAAAGACCAAAAACCTACTTTGTGGCTTACAGCAACCTTCCCCTCCTTCAAAAAATGCACCTATGCATATGCACAAAAAATATGCTTTTAATTTCAGGCATTTCTGGACATATAAGGCATATGCATAACTTATTAAGTTATGCAGTCCAGGTTAAGAATGCCCTATTTAATGTATAAAGTGCAAAAAAAAAAAAATCCTCTGAATATATTAAAAGATATTTAGATTTTGCAGGGTTAACTTTTTTTTCTTCCTTTTTTTTTGGGGGGGGGGGGGCGGGGTGGAATTTTGCTCTTTTTGCCCAGGCTGGAAGGCAATGGTGCGATTTCAGCTCACTACCACTTCTACCTCCCAGGTTCAAGCAATTCTCCTGTCAGTCTCCCAAGTAGCTGGGATTACAAGCATGTGCCACCACGCCTGGCTAATTTTTTGTATTTTTACTAGAGATGGGGTTTCACCATGTTGGTCAGCTGGTCTTGAACTTCAGACCTCAGGTGATCCACCCACCTCGGCCTCCCAAAGTGCTGGGATTGTAGGCGTGAGTCACCACCCCCGGCCTCTTTTCTTTCTCTTAACATTGGACAGAATTTACCCAGATGTTAGATTCAAAGCATTTTTAGTTACAGAAGAGAAAGGCAGTGACAGTCTGATGTTTTTCCTGCCTGTATTACAAAGAATAATGTAGTATTAATTTCATTGAGTCCAAATCAGAAAAATGGAAGAAAATTTTGAAAGTGTTAGTTTAGGAATTTGTATCCCAGAAAGAATTCAGGATTTAGTCCAAATTGCAGAAAATAATAAAAACTCAGAAACCACAGACTAGTATCTAACAGCAGTTGAGAGTCAGCGTCTCTGACAATACTTGCAGTTTTTTAGAATGTCTGTCCCTGCTATGTTCGCCTGTTAAAATGGGCCTAGGTGGCAAATAATATTGTTGCTGCACTTTATACAAATAACCAGGCCAGCATAATAAGACTAAAACTTATTTTGTAAATAAATGTGTCCTACCATGATGTGTCTTTAGTAAACACAGGGACTAGAGACAGAAATATTATGATTCAAGAAAATAAACAAAAAAGCTGTTCTCTCTTAGGCTCACCCAGGTTGCAAAAAATAATGGTTTAACGGAGACCTGTATGTCCTAAGCCAAAACTGGGACATATTGCCTGACTAGGGATTTATGCTTCTTTTTTGTTTTCTGGGTGCCATGAGCAATCCTGAAGGTGATGTTTCTGTGCCAAAATACCAGGATTTTTAGTACCTGATAGTTTTTGTGAGGACAAAGAGACAGAATAGTTGAAATTAGGGCTGCCCCAGAAAACCTGGGCCACATGATTAACTTCATTAAACTAAATCACTTCAAATCAGGTGGGTATACACCTGGATTGCTCAATGAACTAGTTGATTAAATCTCAAAGACTGTCAAATTGTGAATAGGGGCGTGGAGGCGGGGTGGAGGGACCACAGTCAGAGAGGAATTTCTGGACTGAGTCAGGGAGGGGTGAGCAAAGCTGTGCAGGGAGGAAGCCATACCCAGGGACCCAGGGTCATGTTTGAGGGCGGGTAGTCAAGGCAGAAGCAATGGCCAGAACCCGAGGGAGCAGGGAAGGATCAAGAAACACAGAGGACCTGAGACGGAGACATCCAGGCTTAGTAACACCCACTTGCTGGAAGTCAGGGTAGCGGGAGGTCTGCTGTCAGGCCAAGTGTCCACAGCTGTCAGGAAGTACAAGCTGCGAGGAGATCCTGGAGGCAAGGCCACACCCACCTCCAATGCCACTGCCTAGGAAGTGGTCAGCCTGGGCCCAAGCACAGCAACTGGGAGCCATCTGACAGGAGCTTAGGTAGGAAGGACATGGCCCGGCAGACAAGTCTACCTCCTACATGGAAAGAGGGGCATGCTTGAGGCTGGAAGGAAACTTCTGGAACACCTAGGAGACTTCCAACAATTTTTGCTTACAAAATGAAGCAGCATAAAATCACGGAATGAGGTTGGCTTTGAAGCCTGACTTTGTCACTTACTAGCTGTGTGATCCTGGAAAAGTCACTTACATCAGGGCAACCACAGAATGCCTCTTGCCAGTCCTGGTTTATGTCTGTTGAATTTTTAAGAAAGAATTTTATTCTTAAGAGTTTTTGAGTATAATTATTTTGTAAGTTCAAAAATATAAAACCAATTTTTTTTTCAGATAATAAATACTTTATAAGTCTTTTTAGCACTCTTTTTCACTGTCCAAAGTGTCCCAAGTTGGGTGACTTATCTCTAAGCTTTGGTTTACCTATCTGGAAATAAGAAAATCAATTCTTTTGAAGGTTTTTTATGGATCATACAGAACCCAGAAGAATATTTAGAATTCTCTTTTTCATGCTAATTTCCTCCTCTGGCTTTCTTAGAAACCTGTATTTGGGGGGGATGAGAAGATGGTGGTCTCAGCAGGAAAGAGGGGTGAGGGAGCTGGAGTGAAGCCCCTCTAGAGGCCTTGTGTTCCCCTGAGGCCCACTGGCAGTCCTCACAGCTGCAACTTCTACTTGAGTTTAAGGAGATGGAAAAGCTCCCAGGGACAGAGATGGAAAAGCAGCCAGCGCTTCCGACAAGTTCACCTAATCTTGAGGCTGGGTTCACTTAATCCAACACCAGGTCTCTGACATTTCTTTGGTTCCTGCTCTTCCACGTACCACACCCCACAGCAGCCTCATCTCAGCTGAGTTCTTGCACTTTGCCCCCGACCTGACTCCCGAGACAAGATGGTGCTACCCCTCATTGTGCAGACTGATGCCACCCACTTCTCAAAGCAACTGCAGGCATGGCACTTGCTAGTCCTGGAGTTACCAAGAGAGAAAGACCTGGGCCCTGTCTGCCAGCAGTGACCTACCTTCTCTGGGGACCTCTGTGGCTATCTTCAGCCCACAACCTAGCCTCTGCAGTGCACCCAGCACTGGCTGGTGTTAGAGCAGAGGGAAATCAACATGCAGATGTCACTTGTGTCCTGGGGACTCCTCAACATGTGCTACCCATCAGGTCAAGCACTTCAGGGTCAGGGAAGTGACAACATGGTGGCCCAGATTTGTGACAGGACCCCAGACTGTGGCTGAGGGCCCAAAGCACAGTCTGAGCAGGCAGGAGAGTTTTATTTAAATCATCTCTTCGCAATACTTCAGGAACAATTCAATTTAAAATCGTTCAGCATCCCAGATGACTAGGGGAAGAAAAAACCCATTAGCTGCTCTTTGAAATTAGCAGTAAATGTCCCACAATGTGTGTGTGTGTGTGTGTGAGAGAGATGTGTGTTTGGTAGATGAAAAAAAAAAAACAATCTTTCTGCACACTGAGCAGATTATATTATCAGAAGATTTCTCATAAACTATTCTGAAAATACTGCTCTTGGAAGCCTCACAAAGTGATTATTTAGGCAATAGGACAGGGGTCTGGACTGGTCCCCTGTAGAGCTGGAATTTCCTTTCACAATCAGGCCTGTCCTATCCAGAGGGTTATTTTCCAGGCAGTGAGGAAATGCTTCTGAGAGGACGGCCTGTCCCAGCTTTCACTCAGATCAAGCAGACCTCTGGAAAGAAAGTTCCAGGCTCAGGTCGGCCTGGGCGGCAGGTTTCCCACATTCACACTGGGTTCTCAGCCTGTGGACTGGCCTGCTGACAGCTCATGGCTGAAGTCAGAGCAGGGGGAGTGCTCCAGGCTGAGGACATCTGTGAAGGTCACAAAAACAACAGTTTGGCATTTCCAAGGAGCGTGCAAGGACTCCTTCACTCGAACTTGAGCTACTCTTTGCTTTGAAATCTTCGCATCAGTCTCTGCTTTCTCTAGTCCCTGCCTCTCCGGGTGCAGTTCTGTTCCACTAAATGTGTGTGTTAGCCAGAGTGGTCCAGAGAGTATTTTAGATGTCTCCCCTCCACTGGCTGGTGGGATCTGAAATTATTCTGCTGCCTGGACTCCATTTTCTTATGTCAACTTCTCCTACTCTGGATTGGCCCAGTGTGTACAGCAGCTGGGCTATTCCTTCCTTGAACCCCAGCCCATTTTCCTAGGACCCTGGCATTAGGCCTTGTCTTGGCCAACCCTCTCCTGCAGAGGACTAAATCCCGAGTCCTGTTTCTGTAGCAACAACATAGGGTCCTGATCACCCAGAAAAGGCTACCCAGCACATGGCATCAAATGTCACTACCACCAGGGAATTCCTGTGGGCATACACTGCCCTCAGATCAGACCCTATGATACCCGTGCAACCTGAATCAAGCCCAAGTATGCCATGTACCTTTGGACGCCATGATTTGAACTCCAGCACCCCCTCAAAGCCAGCCTACACCTGGGGCAGTCCCCTTGGCTTTGATCCATACTTCCTGGCCTGGCCCATCAGGTCCCCACAACCTGGTCCATGATCATTTCTCCTGCTTCATTGCTTACTGCTCCCCACATCCTCCATACCCCAGAAACACAGAACGACTGCAGTTTTCCAAGCATGCCACGCTGTTTTATTCTTGTCTCTCTTCCCACCCTCCTCCTGCAAGTTGAAAATGGCACCAGGGTGAGGCCAGGGAGGTCTGTGCTCTGGAAATCTATCCTCTAAGGTACCAAAAGAAATACATGAAAGAAGAGCTGTCAATTCAAGACTCCTAAATTTTCATGAGTGCTCTTTTATTGCACAAAACACTGCATTATGCCACGATAGAGATTGCCACAGACCTGGGTTGCATTACAGACCTGAGAAAACCAACACCCCAAAGTCAAAGAGCTATTGATTTTTATCAATGCTTCCAATCCTCTATGAAATTAGATTTCTTGACATTCCTGGGGTTCCTAAGAAGTAGGTTTTTTGTTTAAGTCTAAAGGTTTGGCGTAGTCCTCCCATGAGCCTTTCTGCTCAGTGGCTTGAACACAACACAGCCCCTGAGAGATCTCCAGCGATTCCTTCTGTAGAAACAATGTCACAGCTTCCTCCTTATCACCCTACCTATTGAACTGCCCCAGCTTGGCTTATTCACCAAATCCATTCACAGCCCCGAGAGCCCCAAGAATTTCTCCACAATAACACACTTTGCAGTCCCCAGCCTCTCCTCTGTTCATCCGCCCACTGCCGTGCCGAAGGCATCAGCGGGTAACTTCAGACTTTATGCTGAAGAGAAGAAAAGCACCAAGTTCAAGCGAGCATTATGATTGTTGCTGCTTCTACAGGAAAATGGTCCCCACGTGAGGGTCAGTTCATATTCAGCATCTCAGTGGTATGCCTTCCTTCTATCAAAAGGCTGCTCCTCTGATCCCACGAAGAAAAGAACTGGAGAAGATGGAGTTGGATGTAAATGGAGAGAAAATTAATGAAGTCATTTCTCTGAGGAGTACAAACCCTATTTCTTATTATTTCCCATCCACCACCCTATCCATTGACTTACACCCTGCATAAACTGCTGAGCCTTGTGTGAGCCACTTAAGCTTTCTCTTCCTGGGCTTCTTATCTATCAGATGAAGGTATGAATATTTGCTCCAACTACTTAATGAGGACAGATGTCACGAGACAATATCATCGGAACTGCTCTTGAAGACATTCATAAGCCCTGAGAAACAATGCTTCGCCAAGGCCGTCTTCACTATAAGCCTATGGATGCAATGTCATATTAATCATGTTCCTGTTCAAACGGAAATAATTCCATTTCAGTGTAGCACACATTTGTTGGACTGATCACTGGGGATGGAGACATGAGAAATTCACAGAGTCTCTGCCTTTCCTGTGTTCTCTGTCTACTTACAAATAATTGCCATAGAGAGCTATGAGTGGCAGGGGAGCAGGCAGGAGAGTATGGTTAATCCTGCCAGGGAATTCAGGGCAGAATTTACAGAGAAGGTGAGCTCTGAGCTGTCTGTTGAAGGTTGAAAAGATGAAAATTTTATTTAGGTTAAAATATTCACTGAGGAATTAAAGGCCACTGAAGGAATGTTTAAGATGGAAGGGATCTGTGGGGTCGTGGAAGAACTAGAAAATTGAGGTCAAGGTTTAAAACCACCAGTCTGTCATTACAACAATGATAGCAGAATGCCAAGAAAATGGATTCTCAAATTATCAGCTGAGGCAGCCAGCAGCCACCCTCTCCACCCACTGCAGGGAGCTGTACTCACCCCACCGTGACTGAGAGTAATACTGAATGTTTATACAGCACCAGGCACCCTTCAAAGGGCAGGCATTTGTATCATTTGCTCCTGTAGAGGCCATGCCCTCTATCAATATCAAAAGTATTTGCAAAGGACATATATTTATCCCAGAACCAATCATCCCATTTGTCAAACAAATCCAAGTTTATTAGGACTGATGTTGCAAATAATTTTCTAATTATGTAAAGGAATAAAATCTGTTTAATTAATCTCTAGGCTTTACTTGCATTATAAGAATAAAATCTGTTTTTATCTTATTATGGGCTTGCTATTTTCAACAACTACCAAGAAGGGGAACATTGAAAATTGTTAGATATGGCAGAACTAATTCATCTAACAAGGTCAATGTCCAATGGCAATTCTGGAAATTCCATGGAATGTAACAAAACTCCCAACTCATGATACAAGATAGACTTATACAGAGGGGGATTCCATTTCAATTCAACTAACTGTAGTCAGTATGCCCTGCTTTAGCATAAGTCTCCAGCCTGCCCTGCACAACACTCTAGTTCTTTATTTTATGTGTGTGCGTGTGTGTGTTTGCGTGTGTGGAGAGAACCAAATACTTCCCATGTTGTATATACACCTTGCTATTTAATATTCCTTTGCTCTTCATTCCTTCTTGTATCTCAGTCCTGTAATCATTTTTTTCTTTTAAGAGTACATTTTTAGCAATTCCCTGAATGAGGGTCTGCTGGTAGTAAAAATCTGTATTTTTTAGTTTTGCTTTGTTTGCCTAATTTTTAAATTATTATTATTTTGCCCTCATTCACTTAGTTTATAATTTTAGGTTGAGAGTTACTTTCTTTCAAAGGCATTGGTGATATCATCATACTCTACCAGCTTACAACATTACTGTTGAGAAGACTTCCTTGGGCTGACAGTCCTTCGTAGGCAATCTCTATTTTCACCTGGGCAGTTTCTAGGTTCCTTGGACTGTAGTTTTACTATGATGTATTTTGGTGTAGATTTCTTTTATTTATCCTGCGTAGAGTTTATTAGATATCCTGAATCAAAGGATCTGAGTCTTTCTTAGAAGTTGTTTATTCTCTATACCTTTTAGAGTTCTGCTTAGACCTCACTCTTGCCTCATTTGTCTTTTAACGTCTCTGTCATTTTCATGTATCTTCCTCTCTGTGCTGAATTTTGTGTATTTCTCTCAGTTTCAGTTCACTAATTTTCTCTTTGGCTGTGGCTAATCTAGTCTTGGGGGTCAAAGGAACTGGAAGATAGGGCCATTTAAGTTTTTATGCTTTTGTATTGAGATAAAATTCACATAGTGTACAAGCACAAATCTTTAAATGGACAGCCTGATGACACTTCAGGTGTACACACTCAGGTAGCCACCATCTATGTCAAGATGTAGAATACCTCCAGCACCCCAGAGGCCCTCCTGCTAGCCACTTCTCTATCAGTACCCTACTGCATGAGGTCACCTCTATTCTGACGACAATCAACATAGATTAGCTTTGCTTGTTTTTGAACTTTCTATACATGGACTTATATATTACATATGCTCTGTATCTGGCCTGTTTGGCTTCATATTTTGACTATGATGTTTATCCATGGTGTTGCATTAGCAATATTTTTCTCTTTGCATTGTATTGTAACATTCCATTATATGAATATATCACAATTTACTCACTCCTTCTGCTATTGATGAATTTTTGCATTTTTTTTTAGTTTAGGGCCATTATTTCACTGAATTTTTTATTTCAATGACCATTTCTTTTTATTTCTAGACATTCTATTTAGTCCTTCTTCAGGTATGACAGGTCATCTTTGATAGCCTTTCACTCCTTATTCATAGTTTTGCTTTTCTATTTTATTTCTTTAAATGTATTAAACATGTTAAACATTCAAGGTCATTATTTGCTGTTACTGGCTGTCTCTGATGACTCTCACTCATGATGCTTTATTTTCTTGTATGTTTTGTCATTTCTGAGTTCATGCTCGCTGGAACTCAGCCTACGAAAATTCTTTATGAATGAATTGAATCTGAGTTCCTTTAGAAATTTGTGTTCACTCCTGCTGAGTCTGCTTTAAATTTGAATTCTTAGCTTGTGGTTATTCAGACCATGCAAACACTGTGAATTCAGGCCTTGAACCTATGTTAAAGCTGGTATATCACCACATTCTCCACCCTTCAAGAATCAGTTTAAATCAGTCAGGGTTCTTTGCCATCTGCCTCTATGGCATAGATATTTTTTTCTAATTCACTCTTTCCCTGAGAATGTTGTCCTTTGTCAGTCCCAGCTTTACCACAGGAGTACACCACTGGCTTCTCTCCCAACTGAGATCTTTTTATTTGCCTCCCTTAGACATAGGAACAGCTACCGAAGCCAGAGCTCCTGGTTAACCCGAAATTTCTTGGTAGTCAGCAACTTTGACCATCACTTACCTCTCTGGACTCCTGCTCCCCTTCCATTCTCAACCACGGGGAGTTTCCCTTGCTTTCTGGTATGCTCAACTTTTATTTTAAAATTATCATATATCAACATTTTGTTAAGTATATTTAGATAGTCTAGCTGTTTTGTCAAGCATATTTAGGTAGTTAGGTAACTAGTTCACTGCCTCTCCAACCATAGTAGTCTGCTCAAGCTCTCTAATCTTCAGTTTTCACCAAGTCAGACAGAATGTCCTTTAATGTTTATCTTTCAAAATACCCCTTAAACATCTCCTCTCTGTTCTCCTGCCTCCCCACTCTACAGTGTATTCCTCTCTTCTAGGTACTTCTTGGTATCTTTATCAAAGATATTATTTCATCCCACAGGCCTGCCTCTGTCACTGAATTCTACCAGATTTGAAGCTTCCACGGGTCAGGGCTATGTGTATGCCTGGCTCAGAACCTGCTACAGAACCTGGTGCAGAAGGAACTATACTAATGCTTATTGGAATGAACTGAGCTGATGGTCTAACAAAAACAACATGTCCCTAGGGCACTGAATTCTGAAATCCTCAAACCCCCATTAAAGGTATCTGTGGAAACTGTAAGGAAACTGCATATACAAAAGGGACCTCTCCACACAAGGTCTGTGGCATCAAAACTGCAATCAAAATCCAGAATCTGATGACACACAGCAGTAGCAGCAGTAAACACGGCTGATCCTGGATGGATGCCATCATCTCATTCCCATGGAATCTGATTATTACATTTTTGTTTTGAGCCCCAAGTTTCAGGGTATGAAAGTATTATCATACTATTTCTTAAGATATTTACAAAGAGCTAAGGAATTTTTCCTGTTTCCGTGGATTTTATTATAATGCTGACATTTATATTGAAATCACAGGAGGACAAGAAGTACTTTTGAAAAATTATTTTCACCAGACTCTTTATTGTATTTCCCAGAATGGCTAGCATTGAGTAATGGGTTGTATCGTAATGTGTGTGTGGCTGGATACCAGATACCAAGGTCCTCAAAAACCCTACAGCATTTTCTCTCTTCATGAAATAAAATGGGACATAACATACGGTTGAGCAAAACGTAAACTACAAAAACCATTAATATGGTAACTAAATTGAATGTAAGCCTGAAATTTATTACCTGAGTGAGTTTGTGGGGTGATACCACCACAATCTTGTTTCAAGGGTAAACAAGATCAACTTAGATGGTCCTTTAGAATGACAGCCATTGGATAGGGCTGCAGATGCCTTTATTGGGGTATCTTAAGTATTGCATAAATTCTAATGGATGTATCAGCTTTTTCTTCAGGCCGTGCCAGCCTGTGTACCCAAACAAATAAATAAATAAAGTAAAGATAAAAGTAAAACCAGTCATTCCATAGCTCAGCCCTCACCAGCTACTAGAATGCTATCTCTGGTGAGTCCTCCTTTAGATTGAAGGGCTGGACATGGAGGGTGGGAAGGCGACAACTTAAGAGTGTATGGTCCCTGATGTGTCATGTCACCTCTGGTACCATCTGATACCACAGTCACACCAAGAAGGTGTCTAACTGCTCCCAAGTAAAAGCTGAGTACCCAGTGCAACTTGACAAAAGATGCTTTCCTCCAGCATCCTTCCAAACCTGTGACTATACAGCAGCTATGCAGAGCCACCGTGGCTGACTTTTTAAAACCTAGGTGGTAGATTATTCCTGCATTGCATCCAAGTTTTTCATGTGCCTGCTTTACTCCCTCCAGCAGCCTCCTCCCACACTGACTCTGAGAGGGGTCATGTGACTTCCTTTGGCCATGGAAACAACAGCAGACATTCAAAATGTGGAAACGTTAAAAGTACTTGCACACTGGGGTTTGTTCTCTCTCTTCTAGTTCTTGGAACTCTTCTCCCACCACAAGAATAAACCCAGATTAGCACCCTAGAAAATGAAAGACCAAATGAATCATCCCCGCAGAACATCCCATCAGACCAACAAGCCCCAGCAGATCTGGCAGCTGACTTTATACATAACCCAGCCAGGATCAAAAGAAGAATCACAGAGCTGAGCCCAGCCTGGTCTGCCAATTTACAGAATCATGAGCTAAATAAATGGTTGAGGGTTTAAGTCACTGGATATCAGGGTAGACTGTTAAAGCTAACTTATATAGCCTTTTACAAAGATGTAAAAAAATAAAATACATTCATGGAATGGCTGGTAAAAGAGTTAAGAGTATGCAGAAAGCAAAACCCTAGACTTTATACAAGAGACTATGAACCCTTCAAGAGGCATAAGACCTAATACTTGGTTATCATCTCCTTGGTATAATTTCATGAGGTTGTTATAAAGCCCATTTGTTCCAAATATCTCTCTCTCCAGTGAACCTCCTGTCTACATGAAAACTTGCTGAAATTCCCAAGTAGTGTCCTGTAAAGGGGACAGGGCCATGTAATAGTTAAGAGCTCTGGAATCAGACACTAAAATCAACACTATATTCCTCTTCAGTTTCATCCTTTGCGAATCAGGGAGATAAGAGCACCTGCTTCATAGAGCTGTTGTTGTAAAGATTAAATAATGCCTATTCAGTGTTTGGTGCAATGCCCAACACATATCAGTGCTCAAAAAATTAGCTTGTCTTATTAGGTTGAGAGTCAATCCAAATAATTAGCAACCATCTATTACTTATCACAGGATAGGCATTACCCTTAATGCCTCTATGTACACTACCCCATTTAATCTTCTTAATATCATTGTGAAGTGGCTATTATGCTCCCATCTTAGAGATGAGGAAACCCAGGCACAGAGAGATTAAGTAGCTTGCCTGGTGTTGCACAACTGGGAGGTGGCAGCCACTGACCCCAATCCTCATGCTGTCTCCCAGCCCATCTTCGCTTCATAGTTAAGAGCTAAGTTCTAGTCTGTGTGCACTGGGAATTCAAGTCTCACTCTTTGAGACAGCAATTACAAAGCCTTTCCAAAATGTGGTTCCACACTGCGTTTTTATCATTTTAATAGGCCTTCAGTACTTTGTCTGTACTGGGCACTGCCTGGAATATTTTCCCCACAATCCTCTCCCACCTCTTATTTAAAATAATTCTTATCATTTTAGGTGTAGTTCCAAAACTACACACTGGTAAAATGTTCTTAGATTTTCCTAGTGGATAAAGGTGTGAGTCCTGGAGTCAGACTAGCTCTTCTGGAATCCCAGCTTCTACTACTGCCAGCTACTAATTGTGTGAACCTGGGCAAGACACAACTTCTCTACATCTTGGTTTCCTCATCTTCAAAATGTAAGAAATGATGCCATTTCACAGATATGGATGGATAAATAGATGGATAGATAGACAGGCAGCTAGCCAAGCACAGTGATTGCCTTAATCCAACCATGAGTTCTTACTCTAGGCATTTAAGCTCCCTGATGGAAATTCAGTTTGTTCAGTCATAGTTCAAACTTTAATGTGTTGGACCACATTGATAATTTTCAATGACTGTTGTTCAGTGTTTGACAATGACTCTCTTTTTTCAAATAAATTCATACGTGGATACTAAAACATGAAACAGATTACCTGCAGAGTGGCTGTGGTTGAAAAGGGCTGTGAAAGGCAGATCTTAGCCTCCTTCCCCCAAGACTTTTCGGGCACCTCTGAGAACACCTGGAGAACACTTTGAGCCCCCAGCTGGACATGCCCTCTTGTACTTCAGACTTCTCCTTAGAGAGGAGCCAGATTCCTGACTTCCCATCCCCCAGGTGAATCTTACTCCCAAAACTAACCTGTAAAACATGAAGAAAGATATTTCTGAAGGGCAAAATCAGTCCTCAAATCCCCAGAAAATTCTGCAGGGAAAAAGGATGAGTAATGTTCAATCGACAGCCCTAACATAGAATGATTCTGGTGGTGTAACTGTGGCTTTATGAATTCAGCCCTCTTGAATTGTTCTCTCAATTGTAAGACGTGGAGACATTTGGTTCCTGTTAGCTAACCATGAGCCTAAAATCTTGCAGCTGCCAACTAGTTTTAGGTATCAGTAAGAATTGACAAAGATTTGTAGTAATGAGGATATAGGAGCTACCTGAAAATTTCAAAAATCTCAAATGTCCATGTTCAGTCTGAGACACCAAAATCCTTCGCAACTGATAGGAATGACATCAGTGGAAGAACTTAAGCTCATCAGAACTCTAATTGGCAGATGTATAGGTCTTTGTTGAATAAACAAATTACTGCTTCATAAAATCAAGTTGTTTCGTACATCAAACCTCTTTAAACATAGCATCTGTTGAGAAATCACCATAGAAAATGTTTATCAAGCGCTCACTTTGTACCAGGTGATTTCTATTCCTACCTCATCAAGCCTGTGAAGCAAGCGTTAATGTCTTTGCAAATGAAGAAACCAAGTCAGGAAGGCTACATTGATTTTGTATGGTCCTACAGCAAGCAAATAATGGCACAAGACTTAAAACTGTTGCCTCTTTCATTCTTCACATTTCACACCTTACTCTGCACTGGAACGCTTCTCTGCTGATGAAAAGACTGCTGTCTAATTCCCCAGCCTCCAAGAGTGACCATTGAATGAATTCTTTAATAATATGACTTCTTTCAGGGTATTTCTTGCAATGCATAGAAATCACCCGGACAGGTGTTAAAATGCAGATAGAGCCATGAGATTCTGATTCAGTGGGGCCCGGAGTGAGGCCTGGGAATGCCCATTGGAACTAGCACAAGAGATGATTCTGGTGCAAGTGGACTTCAGTCCCTACTTTGAAAACATTGCCTCTAGGATGTAATCAATGTTCCCAATAAAGAATGTCTTCATAGAGTATTGGGCTCGACTTTTATTTTTCTGTCTGAAAAGTTTCCAAAGAGTTAGAAGCTTCTACATCAAGAGTTGCTCCTTAGAGTTAATAGGGATGGAACGTGGCTGATATAGAGGGCAATCCTAAATTTGTTCCGGTCTCCCATCACCCCAGCCAGGAAGATGTCACTAATTCTCAAGGCTAGCTGTCCCAAGACAGTGCATGAATAGGAAGAGAAAGAAAGGGCACTCCTGTCTTTCCTCTTTGAAACATAAAAGGTAAAGACTGCAAGGAGAATGCTGATGGTGACAGATGTAAGAAGTTTATTATATACTGCAGAGATCCAGATTAGGAAAAGCTTTCTAAATCCAATTTTTCTACTTAAAGCAGAAAGCAAATAAGTCCATCCCGGTGTGCCACCCGTTTCACAGAACTCATTGACAGTAAGTCTGTAGGCTGTTTGGGAACCTGGCCACAGTGCCAAGTAGATGGAGTTTTGAGGATGTAATCATGGAACTAATCTTTTGCACTTAAAAAGAATCTGATTAGGGTGAAGCCTGGTGGGAAGATGCTTTGCTGAGTTTTAGGGCAAAGTGACCAGAGACTGCGGAATCTGAATGGGATGGGGAGGGTCCCAGCAGGCAGGATAGAAGTGACCTTGTCTTCGAAGTGCTAACAGATGACACCTGCACCATTCCTTTTCTATTTTCTCTCCAAATTTCACATTAAATTGAGTGTCAGATGGCAAGGTGCTGTCAAGATTAACTGGAGCACTCAAACAAATGCCTTTTACAAGCTCTCACTTCCTAGATGATCAAACTAATCATTTTATCTGCCTGGTTGATAACTTCTGTTTCTCCAAATTTGAAAATAAAGTCAGAAGAATTCTGGGAAGATGGCTAAGTAGTGAAAGTACAAAGAAATCTTTTTCCCAGAGATTCCTTAAAGTACCTGTTACACCTTAGAAGACTTTTGTGTAGCCACAATGAGAAGCAAGAAACAACCATATGCAGATGCTGGTGGGAATTTATGAAGTGGTGGGTTAACGATTAAAAATCAGTGACTGTCAAGCTAACTTCTTGCAGTCCCATGTATCTTTCTCCAACTCCAGTCAGCATTTGGGTCACTATCCTGAAGCATGTGTACTTTCTATACAGGAGGTTCAAATATCGTTTGAATCTACATTTTCTTAAACCAAAAGACCTCTCAGTCTCACTGGAAGATTCCTTCTGCTTCTGTGGATCCAGGATCTTAGAAGGCCATCAGCTTCTGGCTGACATTTCCCTTCCAACTAAAATAAGAATTACTCCTGCAATGGGGACTTTCTCCTCAATCTGAATGCTGTGAGTTGCCTAGAGCTCTGTTCTCCAATCTGACAGCTACTAGCTACATGTGGCTATTCAAATTCAAATTCAAATTAATTACAATTAAATCTAAAATTCAGATCCTCAGTCACACTAGCCACATTTCAAGTGCTTAATAGCCACATGTGGCTACTCTATTGGACAGAGCAAATATAATAGTGTGATGATACAGTATCATTTCAGTAACTTTGTTTGACAGTGCTGACATGGAGGTTTGGAAGTACTTGGAGCTGAGCATCCAATTCTTTCTATAAGACAGGAATTGCTTTGTTTGACCTGAGAAAAGGAATGCACAGTGCTTGGGCAGAACATGAAGTGGCTGATGGCGAACCTCATTTCTTGACTCCTTGCCTTTACGGGGTCAACATTTCTCCTTGCTTGAGAATGAACCAATAGGAAAAGAATAAAATGAAGTCTATGGTAACAGTCAGGTTGGGCATGATGGCTCACATCTGTAATCTCAGCACTTCAGGAAGCCAAGGCAAGAGTATCACTTGAGCCCAGAAATTTGAGACTACCCTGGGCAACATATAGAGACCCCATCTCAACAAAAATATTTAAAAATTAGCTGGGCATGGTGGCATGTGCTGGTAGTCCCAGCTACTTAGGAGGCTGAGGTGGGAGAATCGCTTGCATCTGGGAGGTTGAAGCTGCAGTGGGAGCTGTGCTTTTGCCACTGCACTCCAATCTGGGTGGCAGAGTAAGACTCTGAGGAAAGGACAGGAAAGGAAAAGGGAAAGGGAAAGGACCCAGTGAAAGACAGTAAGAACGAATTCTTGCAGCGTCAGAATAGAATTCTTTCTTTGAAATTGATTTGCTCCAAAACAATATCAATATTAGGAAAGCAACTGCTTCCTGTTCTCAACAGGATAACATTGGATATGACTCTAGTCGAATCAAAAAAGGCTGCTCAAAAAAAAAAAAAAAAAAAAAAAAGACTGCTCCAAAATAAAATTGCAGTAGCCAAATAGCAACTGTCTTTTGATTAATGAAGCAGAGAATAAGCTTAAGAAACACTCCTACAATTCGGAGGAAGTGAAGGAAGAGACGAAATAGGTTGTCCACGAGGAAAAACAGAACGACAGTTCATTTCACACACAGGGACACACACACACACACACACACACACACACACAGCTTATACACTGTAATTCTTGATGAAATCTGCAGCAGCTTTCAGTCCTGATTGATCTACAAATAATGAGACTTTCAGCTATGAAAATTCCCACCTATAAAATAAGATAACAAAAAAATTATGGGATAAGTGAAGAGACCAACAATTTGAAAGACGTGAACCAAGCTGAAAATTTTGAGGGAAATAGTTCCAATTGAAACAGACTGAATTCAGGAAATTATATATCATGCTTCTTGAATATATATATTTGCATATTCAATAAAACAAGAGCAAATGTAGCATCTGGAAAATACAGAAAAGTTATTGCATAATACAGAAGAGTTATTGGAAAATGTTTTAAATCATTCTATCTTTTAAAAAGAATTGAATAAAAGTAGTGAGCAGCAAAAAAGATACTAAAAAAAAGGCAAAGAGGAAATAATATAAAAGACAGGCTGGTGAAATTCTTTTATAGCTAAAAGCACAAATGTAAATTTCAAGAGAACACATAAGAAGCAAAGAAAATGGATTCAGTAAATCTAATTCTTTTATACCAGCATTTGACAGGGAAAGAAAACCCAAACTAGCAATAATCAGATTTTTTTTTTATTAAGGAAGTTTGAATACGCATTTAGCAATACAAGAACCCCATTAAAATGACAGTAAAGGATGAAATATAAAGTTGAGGAAATCTCACAAAAAGTAAACAAGAACACAAAGAGATAGAAAATAAAGGGAAAATGTAAGAAAATCAGAAGACTAGTTCGGGTATTATAATATTTGAGTAATAGTGGTTTCGTAAGGTATTGAAAAAAAAGAAAGTCATAGCAATAGAGATTGCAATAATAGAATTCTAAACACAAATACCACAAGTTAGAATACAGTGAGGCAATGCCTTTCCAACCTATAATTGTATGCCCAGCCAAATTTTCAGGTAAATATATAAGGACAATAAAGACATTTTCACACAGCAAAGGTCTCAAACATTTTACTTCCACGGATTCTTTCTCAGGTAGTTTCTAGAATACATGCTTGATTAAAATAAAGGAAAAAATCAACTAAGAGAAGAAATGGAATTGAGGAAACGGATTCCGTACAAACCAGGAGCTAAGGAACCCCTCTTAGCTGCGGACTCCAAGACAACAGCTTTGTAGCCGGCCTTTGGGCAGCCAGTGCAGTTTGAAACTGACCAGAAGATTCCAGGAAAGGAGACAAAATGGACAGAATAGTTAATTTGCTGAACACAGCTGCGATAGCCCATAGCATCATGCATGCATCAGATATTTCAGTTTTCCTTCCTCTGGGCTCACAGTAATAGTGCACGTTTCTCTTGAAATTAGAGATGGCAATGTGACTGACTCTGGCTAATGGTGCAACAGGAATCCTGTAAGAGCTAGTGCCTGACCACGTTCCCCTTCCGCGGGCGTCAGCAATTACCTGCGCTCCCGAAGATAGAGGCTCATCTGCCTAGGACCTAGAGTAAAGGGGTAAGGAGCAGAGACCCTGCCAACTCGCAGCGCACTCGTAAAGCGAAAAGGAAATAAGCCTCTGATATTAGAGTCCTCTGATTCTCTAGTGTTGTTCATTATAATATAGCTTAGCTTAGCCTACCCTGATTAATACCAAAATGAAAGGAGCCGTAGAAAACCAGTGTAAAGTTTGGAATTGACTTGGAATTATATCCAGAGAAAGGTAAGCAAATGAATAAATAAGATAAACATTGGCTCCAGAGAAAACAAAATGCAGCTCAAGAAAGGAAAAGTAATCATATTAGATGGTTGGTTGTGAAGAGTTTTCTAATCATAAACTGGCTTATATTCAGTACCTACAAATTGGTATATTAAAATATTACTGATTGGTGAAAATCTGCTGCCGGAGCCCGTTTCATCCTAAATTCTTCCCAAGGCACCCTAGGTCCTTCTCATAAATGAGGAACTAGAGGATGAATGACTGGCATAGTAAGAGTCTTGGAGGATCCTGTGTGGTTGGTGCCTATAAATATTTTGTTCAATATTTTGAATAATACCCCTTGTCATCATAAGATAAATAATAAAAATGACCTACTCAAAACATTAATATATTAAAGTAGGATAATGGGGAACAGAGCATGTGCGTGTGTATGGAAGGAATGAGGAGGAGGAGTGCTAAAACAACTTCGATAATGAGAAAGCGACAGAAAATGCCAAAAACCGAAGACTCAAGAAGTAATAAAATAAGCATGTTATTGAAAAATATGGACATGAAAGAACTAAATGATATGAAAGTAGAAAGCCTCAGAGAAGTAGAAAATTATAGGGGGGGGATTGGCTGGTGGGAAGAGGGATGCTTTTCACAGCAAGCTTTGTAGAGTTATTAGACCCTTTAAATAATGTGCACATAAAACTTTGAAAAAAATAAAAGCTACATTTTAAACAGACGCTACAGGCTTTTAAAAGAATAGCAGAAAATTTTTCCTAGAAAGATGTGACTCTATTTTTAAAAGAACCAACTGAGTTGAAACACTATTATTGTTGAAGAATTTGACCTAAGTGTAACCAGGGGAAATACACATTTTGAGGATAAAAAGGAAATCTTTAGTTTTCCAGATTGAAGGAAAATGATTACAAAGGAAAGAGAAGATAGGCATCAGATTACTAATTTTATTTAATAATTCTACTGCTTATTTCCTAATCATTTGTGGGCATTCAGCTTTTGTGTTTGGACTTATAAATAAATAAAACCAGTTCCTGGATATTTTTTAAAATTACAAACAAAATCTATGGCATATGAAATCAGGGAGAAAACCAAAATACTTTTTTTAACTGAAAGGATCTATGGCATACAATATATACGTTAGAAGAATGAGAATATTGTTATATTTGAAAACATTAAAGAAATTAATAATATTCTGAAAAAAACTACCAAAATTAATTTAATATAAAACTTAAAAATTATAATAAATAGGCCAGGTGAGGTGGCTCACATCTGTAATCCCAGCACTTTGGGAGGCCAAGGTGGGCGAATCACGAGGTCAGGAGTTCAAGACCAGCCTGGCCAACATGGTGAAACCCTGTCTCTACTAACAATACAAAAAATTAGCTGGGTGTAGTGATGGGTGCCTGTAATCCCAGTTACTCGGGAGGCTGAGGCAGGAGAATCACTTGAACTCAGGAGGCAGAGGTTGTAGTGAACCAAGACTGTCCCACTGCACTCCAGCGTGGGTGACAGAGTGAGACTCCATCTCAAAAAAAAAAGTATATATATATAAAAAATAAGCAAAGATAAAGATGTTTAAACAGACAGCTGTGCCTCTCTCAAATCTCTGGCATAAGTTTCTCTTATTGGTGAGATTTTTAAAACTTTAAGAACAAACAAAAAAGACCATTACAAATGTCTATAAAATTTGATGAACATAAAATAATGAAAAGCTACACAGTTCCAAGCAAGTATAAAAATGACACAAAACCTGCAATATGCAGGATAAAAACTTATAAACCAATATCATTTATAAATATAGATATAAAAATCTCAACTATAATTGTAAATGAAATTTGAAAGCTAACTTAAAGACCTGACTATTATAATCAAATAGGGATTATTGCTGGGAGGCAAGGGCAGATTAGCACCAGAAATTACAATAATTTTAGCAATATGCCAAGTAAGAAAAATCATATAATCTTATCATAAAAAGATAAAAATATAGCAGATAAAATTCAATACCCACTATTTATAAAACATCTTCAAGTAGTGAAAATAGAAGCATGTCTCCCTCAACATATAAACATTTGATTTAAATCAAGAGGCAATATCATGCTTAAAGCTGATGCCATTAAAGACAGTACTAGTAAAATCAGGCACAAAACAAATATATTCATAGAGAGGTTCTGGCCAGTAAAAAGAGGGAGATGGAAAAAAAAGTTTTATATATATTTTAAGGGAAATAGGAAAATTACTACTATTTAAAACAATCCATTGAAAAAAGTATTTGAGCTAATTTTTAAAATCAATAAAATTGCCAGATAAAGATATAGAACATTTCACAGAGGATGAAAAAATCCATTCCCAATAGAACCAAAAATATAAACTACTAAGATAGAATCTTAATGGGAAATGTGTGACCTAGATTGGGAGAAGTGGGGGTAGAAGCCTCAAGTGTTTTACTGAGAGATATAAAATAAAATCTGACTAATGGAAAGACTCAGCATGTTCCTTTATGAAAAGTCTAAATATTTTAAGGATGCCAATTCTTTCCAATTAACATATTATGCTTTAAAGCAATTTCAATAAATATCCCAATAGGGGTTTTATTTGTTTGTTTGTTTGTTTGTTTAAACTGGATCCAATTATGGTAAAGTTAATTTGGAAAAATAATCAAGTGTAAGAAAATTTAATTATATTAAAAACATAAAATGCGATGAAAGAAGCCCTTCACAAAACTAGAACACAAAGTAAAATGTCAATAATTAAAACATTCTGGTACTGATGCAAAAATAAACAGCTTAACCAAATCATAGAATAAATAGAAACTGGAAGAAAATACAAGATTACCACTCAATAGAAAAGGAATGATTTCTCAACAGGCTGGCATCCAATCTGGTTGCATAAGGGCCCCAGAGCAGCAGAACACTTTGGACACACGGAAGGGGACATTTTCTTAGCATGACCTTACTAAGTGGGAACTTGCACACCATCAGCCAAGTGCTGCTACACATCCTTCCTTAACATGTTATCTAGCTTCGTTTTCACCAGAATAGCTTAATGAATCAGAAACCAAACTCAACAGAACACTCTGACCTGGCTTCCTTGATCCACCTCTCTCAACTCTGCTTCTTCCCAGCACTGGGCTTTATCTCCCAAATTCCTCTCTATCTTGTCAGCCCTTAACTCCAACTCACCCCTTTTGACTAACTTGCACTAATAAAACAGCGTTGTCATAACTGGGTAACTGTTTATATTATCATATACCACAGATAAATTCTGAATAAGATACATTCTAATGAGATAAATTCTGAACGAATTAGTTGACTAAAAAGAAAATTAGAAAAATTAAAAGTCTAAAAGTGAATATTTATGAGAATTCTTAAGATATGAGGTACTACGCTATAAAATGATGAATGTGTTACAAAGTAAAAGATCAACAAGTACAACTACCTGAAGACCTAAAGTGTTATATATCTAAAGCAGAGTGTAAAATAAAGCAAATAACAGGTTCACAAAACCTGATGAATAAAGCATAGGATGAATAGTATAATTATATAAAGAACTCATAAAATTATTTTAAAGCACTAATAATATCCCGATAAATATGTAGATAAAGGGCATGAACAGATAGTTCATGTAAGACAGTATACTACAGTATTAGTAAATATTTATAAAAAAATATTCAATTCACTTAAAGAAATAGAAATTGAAACCAATTATTCACCTGATTTTGATAAAAAACTGGTAATACCCATTATTGATACAGCCTCAGGAAAATTGATATTCTTAATATTGCTAGTGGCCATAAAATTATTACAATATATTTGTAAAGCAATTTGGCACTCTTAATCAAAAGCTCTCAAAATATTTTTAATTCAGTAATTACACTTCTGGGAATCTAGCCTAAGAAAATAATCTGATGCCTGGAAAAATATTGATACATGAAGATGTGCAACTCAGTATTATAACTGCAAAGACATGAAACTATATAAAAAGTAAAAATAGTAAATTATGATCAGCCCACTGGAATTACATTTGAAGCACCAATCAAAATCATGGTTACAAGAGTTATGTGGTAACATGGAAAATATGCATAATTTTAGCTGATTACAACTATGAAAAAAACACAAGGCAAAGTACTATAAGGATATACATACTAATATTAATACTACTATTAATAATAATACATTAAGCACCAACTCTGTGCCAGACACTTTCTACATTCTTTCTAATCTTCATACCAACTCTAGGAAATAGAGAAGCAGGTAACAAGGTAATAACTAGCAAGAGCTGCTGGCATCTTCCCTGGAAGGCACAAATGTACCCACATCACCCTTTACCCGGCTAGTTGCACACAGTGCCTTCTGCTATCCGTGCTCTCCAGAAATTGCTCTCAGCTGAAGAGCTCAAGATCACACCTCATTGCCAGGGCAAACTGTACCCAACTTCTGGTCATTGCAGAGGTATAAGGAACCAGATCCTTTGTCCCAGCTGGGGACAATGCCAAAAGGCCATCCCAGCCTCTGAGCTCTTTCTTGTGTGGTTGGCTGGGGCCTCTGTTAAAACTGCACTGCAGCCCAGATTCTCCTTCTACTGATCCCGCTGCCTACCCTACCCCGATGAGACTGATCCTCAGAGTTTTTTCTACTAAAATCCCTACACACTCATCTCTGTCTCAGAATGTGCTATTGGAGGATCTCAACCTACAACAGGTACTACCAGGAAAGGTCCAGGACAGTAGACACTAAAATAGAATTTGGGAGTCAGATCAAGGACACCATCAGGGCAGGTGGAGGAGCACAGACTGCACCTAGCACAAGTTTGCTGCACAACTGCTAAAATGTTCACAAGTGGTGAACTGGGGTGGTATACCGGTGGAAGTGCAATAGTCAGCTGTTGAGGAAATATAGGGGAAATAAGGATTTAAAGAACAATGGAATTGAATGGCTGTTGCTGGTGACAATTGAAACTGTAGAGAAAGATGGTGATGGTGATCATCAATTAAAAGCTGGATGAAAACCAGAAGGCTTCCTTGGCGGATGGAAAGAAAACTGACAATCAGGACTGAGATCCAGAGAAGGTTAAGTTCTCAACACAGGCAAAATTGGGGCCTTGATTGGGAAAGAGTGGGACCCTGACATGATGGGGTCAACTGGGTTGGTACACTAACATGTTTTGATCCCTAGATTCCCCTGAACCATTGGACCTGCAAAGGTGTCCAACTCTTCCCTATTTAAGGTGAGCACTTCCATTACTTGCAGATGATACAGAGGCTTCCCTCACCAGACAGTGTATTCACTCCAAACCCAAGAATGTGTCTCTAATTTTCCTCATGCCCAACAAACAGGGTCAAGTCAAAATATAACCTAGGATTTAAGGCTAGAAATTATAGTAAGAAACGAGAACTAATAGCCTATGCAAATGAAAGGGACAGAAGAAAAAGAACTTATAACAGTGGGAATTCTTTGATTCTCTTTGCATCTCTACATCTGAGGGTTTCTATTGCCCACTAACTTCCACTGCCCTCTCCTGCTTATCCTATGACTGGCCCCTGGTCCTTGCCTTCCCTATCCAACTTACTGATTATTTAGTTAAAAGGCACCCTTCCTGCCTGCCTGCCAGCCAAAATCAAGTATTTTGGTCCAAATCTTGTGCCCACACCAGGAGGGTACAGAGCCAGACCAAATAAAGGCGATGCATGGCACTGAAACTTAGCTCTTTGGCCCATGGCCCTCCAGCCAATGCTCTGCAGATCTGGTCAGGAATGATAAGTGTTATTGGCAAGTCACAATTATGGGACCTAATAGTCCATATCAAGTAGTGTTTACTTTTTGAAAATTCATTTTCCTATAAATCAACCTAAGGTTGCATTGAAACCACTTAAGATTGCATTTAAAATAATTTATCATCCATACGTTAACAGTAATGGCAATATTTGTCTTGATATTTTAACATCAATGTAGTCTGCTTAAACTATTTCAAAGGTTCTTTTATCCACTATTTTCCAGTGCTATGTGATCCAAACCGAGATAACCCTCTACTATCAGAGATTGCATGAAAATCAAAAACAAAGAAAAATCAATAAAATATCTTGGGGGTGGTTTCAGAAGTATGACATGCAATGATACTACTTTAATGTTAGCATAGCCTGCATTAGGCCGGGCACTGTGGCTCACACCTATAATCCCAGCACTTTGGGAGGCCAAGGCAGGTGGATCACCTGAGATCATGAGTTCAAGACCACCCTGACCAACATGGAGAAATCTCATCTCTACTAAAAATACAAAATTAGCCGGGCATGGTGGCACATGCCTGTAATCACAGCTACGTGAGAGACTGAGTCATGAGCATCGCTTGAACCTGGGAGGCGGAGGTTGCAGGGAGCCGAGATTGTGCCATTGTACTCCAGCTTGGGCAACAAGAGTGAAACTCCGTCTCAAAAAAAAAAAAAAAAAAAAGGAATAGCCTGCATTACAGGAGAAATAAATTTGAAATAACTGGTACTTCTTAATTTTCTAATCTGGCAACTCTCCTATATGAATTATTCTTTTACATTTTAATTTTTTTTTACATCTCTTTTACTCATGTACATGCTCAACCAAAATGACTTATTTCTAACTTTGGACAGTAACTGCTTTCAGAAAATGTAAAGTTGTTGCAAAAGAATAGGTAGCTAAGATTCAGAATTTTTCAATATGGGAACTTGTATATTATGTGTCCAATACTTCAATTTAACTTGGTTATGATACTAAAACCATTTCTCACTGCTCTAACCAGCTAAGGAGATCATCTGAGCAGCAGGGAGATGAATACTCAGGTGTCACATGGGAGAAGCATCATTGCTGTAGCAGCATCCATCTTGTTTAAGCCCTCCAGCACTAGAGATTTCACATACATGATATACTTTTTGCTCATAACTGAGGTGGCTAAAGAATTGGTGCTGAATATATAGCATCAGCAAAACAAAACATGATATATTTTATGCTTGCCAATAAAAGAATAATCTGTTCTTGGTCTCTAGAAAAATAGAAGTTGGGGAACACCTTGATTCAAAAATATTCTTCAACATCTTATAATTTCCATTTAAATTGTTAGAAGACAGCACAGTTAGTCTATCTTCCAATATAATCTTTAATATATCTTATCTGTGAATATGTGTTGGAAGTTGTCAATGGAAGAGTGATCATCTAATACCTCAGCTGATAATTGATTTATCTTCCCTTAACCAAGTTGCATAAGCTAATGAAAACAAAAGAATATATAATTGCCATATACATGTATGTACCTAAAACATAGCCTTGAAATGACAATATTATGGGGATAACATATGAAACAAGATCTATGGTTGAAAATATATTTCTCTCAGAAACTGATAACATAGAGAATAAATAAAATATAAAAAAATTTAATAACACAATTAATAGAAGTTTATACCAAATGTAGAACATAAATTTATTTTGAGAACAAATGGAACCTTCAGAAAAATTATCTAGGTACTGGACTTCAAAGAAAGCTTTTATAAATTTTAAAAAGTTAACATTTTATAGTCTATTTCTGTGACCCCAATGCAGATATCAATTACAAAATGATAGATTTATGAAAACTCCTATATGTCTATCTCATACCTTTGGGTTAAAGAGATGATCATATGGGGAATTATGAAATACAATCATTGCTCTTATACTATAGTTTATACATTTCTGCAAAACTACCATGTCATGGAATTTCACACAATAAAAATAACAGGACGCAAGGAGAAAAATAAGTAAGGATTTATAGCAGGCAAAACTTCTATGCATGGCTCCTAATATCTTATGCTCTAATTTCTGGTACCTCTGAATTTAATGATATATCATTCCCATAATTCTGACATGCTGCATGGCACAATGGACCTTAAAGTGGGAGATTACCCAGGTGGGCCTAATTTAATCATATGAGCTCTTAAAAGGAGAGAATTTTCTCTGCATAGTGGCAGCAGACAAACATAGAAGATGAAGTCAGACAGGTTGGAAGTGTGAGAAGAATGACATGAGCCACTGCTGACTTGAAGATGGAGGGGGCCCTGAGAGAAGGAATGTGGCAGCCCCAGGAGCAGAGAGCAGAGACCAACTGCAAGGATATGGGGATCTAATTTCTACAACAGAAGAAAACCAAATTCACTAACCAGTGAGCATGGAAAAGGACCCTTATCTCCAGAACTACAACCCCAAGGAGACCTTGATTTTAGCTTGGTGAGACATTAAGCAGAGAATCCAGCCATACCATGCTGGACTTCTGACCTATGGAAACGTTTGTGTTGTTTTAAATGACTATATTTGTGGTAATTTGTTACATAGCAACAGAAAACTAAGGAGTGAGACAATAAAAATATGTACAGTTTTGTAAGTAACATGCTAAAATAACTAACACATTCGAAATTGCTACCCAGTTTAAACTCCTTAAATACTTAATAAATATTATAATATAACATGTGTTTTCTTTCATTTTTGGCTATAGACTTCCATACATCTTTATTAGATTCTACCTGTTAATTTTGTTATTCAAACTATTGGCACCTTTGCTAATTTTTTTGCCTGTTGGACCTATCAGTAAACAAAAAAATGAATTGAAATCTCCCAATGTGGTAGGGGATTTATCGGTTATCCCTATGGCTTTATCAACTTTTGCTTTATATATTTTAAGGCTATTTTGTTAATTGCATACATGTTTAGAATTGTCACATCCTCTTCTTGATGGATCAAACTTTTTAAAACATTGTATGTTACCCTTTCTAACCCTAATGTTGCTTTCTTGTTTTAAAACCTACTTTTTCTTTTTCAATGGTTTTCTTTTGGTTAATATTTATCCAGTATATCTTTTCCCATGCTTTTATTTGAAATTTTTCTAGTTCATTCTGTTTTAGTCTCATAAAACACATAAAACTTTAGGTTTTTAAACCTAATCTAGTAATCTCTGTCTTCTAACTTGGGGATTTAGTTAGATGATTTATGTTTATAATGAGTATGCAAGGATTTGTTGCTATAACTTTAGTTTCTACTTTCAATTTACTAAATTGTTTAGTTTTTTATTAGTCTTCTTTCTTGCCTTTTAAAAAGAAAAATTGATACCTATAGCACTTCCCTAACAAAATAAGACCTTTATCCTGTTCTCATATCCCTTGGTCTCTACCCACCCACATTCTCATATTCCAAACTTCCCTCTCAGTGATACTACATAGAATTTTAGTAATGAATTATTAAGCATATACTTTCTCTTTTCCTTTTGCTTAGCTTTTCTTTAGAGTCAAAAAATACCCAACCTTTGCTGAAATACTTGATCATCCTTATTTTATATATCTCTTGCAATATCTGCAGGATTTGTTTCTCTACTGATTTGAATACTTCCTTCCAAAGTTTTTTCAATATGGATCGTTGTGGTTTAAGCCCCATTCACAGCCTTGTAGGCCTGAAAATACTTTTATGTTTTTGTATTTAAATAATAATATGTCTGGATACAAAACTTTTTGTTTAATATATTATGGGTCCTTATAAGAGAAAGACGGGAGGATTAGATACATGGAGATGCAGAGAGGAAGGTCATGTGAAGATGGAGACAGAGATTGGATTCATGCAACCCCATGCCAAGAAATGCCAGGGATTGCTGGAAACCACCAGAAGTGAGGAGAAAGGCAAGGAAAGGAGTCTCCTTCAGAGCTTCCAGAAGGAAGCGACCCTGCTGACATGTTGATTTTAGACTTCTGACCTCCAAAATTGTGAGAGAATAAATTTCTGTTGTTTTAAGGTACTTAGCTTATAGTTGTTTGTTAAGGCAGCCCTTGCAAACTATTATGTAGAGATTAGCATCTGTTAATTGTTTCTTCCCATGAGACCAGGCCATAGTTTCCTGGTTCTTAATATGTTGAGCAATTTTGGATTGTATCCTAGATGTTGTAAATATTAAGTTGTAAATACTCTGGATTATGTTATATTTATCCAAAGAGTATAGGCATTTTTGTTTTAGTACACTACTAATTTGATTCAACTTAGACTAGAAACTATCACACTTGAGGTGGGGAGAGAGCATTCAGACCTCAGTTCCGTTCTTTAAGCTTTAGCTGTATTATGCTTCCAATTTGTCCCATGCATTCATGAAACTCAGCCAGAAACTTGGACTGAGTTTGAACACAGAATTTGGAGCTTCTCTTTTTTGGTTCTTTTCTTTTCAGGGTTTCCCCCTCATACTCTGGCTGCCCTGGTTGATCTGAGCTCTTTCAAGTGGTTCCTCTGTCCAAAACTTCAGAGGGGTTTGTTTTAGAATTTTAGCTGCCACAGAGCCATGGAACTTACTCTATGGAAGTTGCTTGCTTTGAGATTCAGCACGTCTCTAAAATCTACTTATCTGACTTCAGTCTTGAAAGCCTTCAAGGAATTGTTTTAGAGAGTTTGTCTAGGATTTATAGATTTTGTTTATGGGAGAACTGGCTTGTTAGATGCCTGCTTCTCCAAACTTAGAGCAGAACTTAGCCTCAGTGCTTTTTTAAAACTCTTTAGGTGATTCTAATGTAAAAGGTAGAAAACTGCTGTTGTAAGGTTGAATCTAGGCTTGATTTAGGAGTGGAAGTCAATAGCCATGTTAACAAGCCATCTACACAAGAACTGGAAACCAAGATAGAACAGGGGCTCATGCTCGTTTGCCTCTGGTTCAAGAGCCCAAGCTCTTAGGGACTCTCTTATAATTGGTTGAAATCAAAAGAAGTAACTTTAGTTTCAAGACAAAGTAATTATGTAAATATTTTATCCTTTTTGAGATTAGGACTCAAGATTCTGTGTTTCCCTCCTTTAAAGCCAGTCTGGCTTGATATTCATTTTTTGAAGTAATGTAAACCATATATTTATTTACATTCATAGTCCCATCACACCATCCATTGAAAAACAAGAACAAAAACAGAAGCCAACTTAAGCCTTTTATAAGCAGATATTCCTCCATGAATATCAGCAATCTGTATTTACAACTATGCTGTTCAGAGCAGTGTGGGCAACACAGTGTTTGACAGAGTTAAATCAGTAAATGCTGCATTTAACAAATGGCTAGTAGTAATTAATAGCTTCCATGTGAAATCTCATATTCTTAATAGTAGAAAGAATCTTTCCCAAATCCCCTAAAGGCAACTTCATCAACCATTATTTCCTTTGTCACTTAAAAAGGAAAATAGCCTAGGCAAACTCCAATTTGAAGCTGTTCGTCTCAGCCCCTGCCTTGCATCAAAATTGAAAACATAATTTCCAGCCCATCTTCACAAATGGAATTGTTGTTATTATTCAGTTTTCCATATGTGAGGAGCTGTCACCTCTGTCAACTTCAGCACATCTCCATTTGTGACTCCAAACCAGACTTACAGGTCTGAACACACGCTGTGCATCTCAAGTGAAGAGGTAATTTCTCTCCTAATGCACCAAGAGCCCTACTGATAAGAGCCAAGTCCCTGGCTTGAATATTTGCTCCTATCATCTCCTAATAACATATTAATGCATCTAATGTCCTCCACATATGCCAGACATCTCTGCTTTTTGGATATTTCCTGACAGGAGATCCAAGTATTGTTATTACTTAGTGCCAGTGGGATGCCACTTAGGATAAGATTATATTTGATTTTCAGTCCTGCTTCATGGTAACCAGCCTCTGGCTGCTATAGTTTTGCTCAGACATCCTCTCTCACCCTAACTATGACCATGACTCATCCTTTCTTACGTAGAACAAAGTCTATTCCTCTGTAGTTTCTATCCATTCCAGGGGCTCACCAGCTGGGAATAGACAAACAAGATTTGGCATCAGAAACCACCTGAGACCCAGCAGATAACTTCAGGGGTGGGCGTGGAGGTTGTTACAGATAGCCCACGCAAAAGGCATCAACTAATAATCTTCCTAAGCATAATAACAAAACCAAAACAAAACACAGTGAGTATTTCCAAATTCTAGGAGTGAAAAAACTTATCTCAGGAGTGAAGACAATTTTTGAAGTTATGGGTCTGCTGTGGGTTTTTTGCAAAGAAGGAAAGGGACTGAAACAAAGAACTAAACTGATCTGCATGACAAAGCAGGTCATTTGGAGGGAGAAGCTATTGCATCATAAACTGAGTGGAGGGTTCATTGGGATATCAGTAAGAGGAAGTGCCAAAGGAGGCAGATATGTGGGGAGGCAGAGTTGAAGTAAGAGAGAAGATGAAATGCAGGCGGGGGGTTCTGCTCTAAATGAATTAAGGCATTGGCCCTTCCCATCACATAGGATGGTGCATGTCACTGATGGTCTTCGGGAGCAGAGCATCTGAACATGTCTTCATTTCCCATCCCCCTAGTGCTCCCTGGTCCTCAAGTACTCAAGTGTGTTAGACACAAGAGTCCTGGGATGTGGTGGGGAAGCCTGTGCCCATACTTGGGCTAATGAGTGGTGGGGAGGACAGTGTTGCTTTTGCTCTTCATCTCCTGTGGTTAGCTTGAAGTGGCAGCAGAGAACCTTGAGAGGATGATGGTCTCAGAGCACCAGCCACAAAGTGAAAGGAGCAAGTGCTGGTGAGTTACAAAATGACAAGGAGCATAAAACAGACTACTCTTTCCTCTAAAACAGTCCACCCTGGACTCTTCTATGATGTGTCTAGGAAACAGGAAGGGAGTGATAACTAAGTTATACTGAGTACAGGTGGTAAGCAAGGATGTGTCACGGGAAGTCAAACATGGGATACAAAAATCTGAAATCAGACAAGGAGGGCTCAGATGCATTTTACCTAACTGCTCACCAGGTGCTACAAGGCTTTTATTGACTCAGCTGCTGGTAAGTTTTCTCTTGTCTTGAGTTCAGATACCATCTCTTCTTGATGTGTTTGCAAAACAGCCTCTTAACCAGAAAAGACATCTAACCAAGGCAAAAAAAAAAAAAAAATTAATTAAAAAAAAAATCATCTTTCTATATAGCAAGATCCCTAGCCACTGAGTTCTTTGAGAGCAAACAATATTTAACCTCCCCTAGCAACTCTAAGATTATTGAAATTCAACCCTAAAGAAGCCCCTCAAAGCAATCAGTGCAGAGAAGCAACTCTTTAGTTTTCCTTCAAAGGCTCTCTGAAGCTAACAGGCGGACGTAGCAAGGACAGATGTTCTAAAAAACTGCAAGTATTGTCAGGGACTTTGACTCTAAACTGGTTAGAAATAAGAAGGGAGGCCGGGCGCGGTGGCTCAAGCCTGTAATCCCAGCACTTTGGGAGGCCGAGGCGGGTGGATCACGAGATCAGGAGATCGAGACTATCCTGGCTAACATGGTGAAACCCCGTCTCTACTAAAAATACAAAAAACTAGCCGGGCGTGGTGGCGGACGCCTGTAGTCTCAGCTACTTGGGAGGCTGAGGCGGGAGAATGGCGTGAACCCGGGAGGCGGAGCTTGCAGTGAGCCGAGATCACGCCATTGCACTCCAGCCTGGGAGACACAGCGAGACTCCGTCTCAAAAAAAAAAAAAAAAAAAAAAAAAGAGAAATAAGAAGGGAGTTAATGTTTGTTGAAGTCCTACTTTGGGCCAGACTATGTCAGGCATTTTCACACACACTTGATCACTCTGTCCTTACAACTCCTCTTTAAAGTAGGCATTATAAGGAAAAGGGGGCTTAAGTCAGGAAGGGAGCGCATTGGCCTTCAGGTCTAACACCAAAGCCTATGGTCTTTCTACATTGTCATCCTGTTTCAGAAGGTGCACACATCACAAAGGCACAGCTCAATGACTGTTCACAGGACATGGCGGTATCTCTGGATGACCATAGAATATTCCTGTGGTTCCAAGCTGAGGGTTGCGAACTTTTTGTGCATCATGACTTTAATTGAGTGGGTCTTGATCAACATTTTTTAAATAAAATCAAATAGCATAGAAAATATTACAGTACCTTGCGCAAAGTGTAGGTAAGAAATAATTTGTGAAAATGTGTATGTGAAAGAGTTTATTTCAAAACACTTCAAAGACAGTTAATATAAATTAAGATAGAAGCTATTGAATAGCAATCTTAGGACATTTTATGGGTCTCACAGTGTTCCTCATGCCATGGAAGTCAGCAAATATCTTGAACCAATCTGATTCAAAGAGAGAAGCTTAGAAAAGAATGCCTATAGCCAAAATTTCTGCAACATCCCAAGCCCCACATTACTAGTTCCAACCCCCATCCAACACCTTCCCATAACCCCTGTGTCCACGAAGAGGAAGGAGGAGTGGGCAGGTGGACCCCATCTATGTTGGAAAGCTATGTTGGGCAGGAACCCCTGGTCCTAGAAGGCTCTGACCTCACCTTCTCCACTGGCCATGAGGGTCCTTATAGGCCTCATCCTGCCATGTGCCTGACCCTTTGATGTTCCAGATAGGCCACAACCAGTCACCACAGGCCTAACCTCAAAAACTCTGACTTTCATATGCCAGGTAGGAAAAAAACAGATCACCTTCCCCTTTCTCACCAGTGACCTTTCTGGCAGCCACTGGGCAGAGTGTTTATCTAACAAAGGTATCCCAGCTTTATCTGGACTGGCTAGAAGCACTCTGCAGGTGTTTGTCCTGTCAACACTTTCCTGCCTTGAGACACTCTCTAGCAATGATGGGGGAGGGGGATACTTTGGAACACGTTCCATGCCACCCTCTCCAAGTTTATCATTAATTCTGTTTAATATGACACCTCTGTGTGCTATTATAACTACAGTAAGCATTTGCCTTCCATTCCTTCCACACTCCCCATTTTTCAAGCATCTCTGAGCAAGGCTCTTGGCAGTAGATATACAGTATTGGCAGAAAACAGAGGAAATGATCCTTGCTCATAACAGTAATTCCTCACATTTATATACAGCTTCATAATTGACAAAGCACATTCCGTGCTTTATCTCAATTTATCATCAGTACAGTAGGCACTAACCTAACACTCAGAATTCTTAGAACCTCAAAAATCCCAGAGGCTAAGCAATTTGCCCATGCTCACAGGGAAGTAGGCACTGGAATTGGAACTGAAGCCTGACCCTGCTAACTCTAACAGGGCTCACTGCAGACAAGCCCACCATTCTGGGGCCATAATAACAATAAAAATCACTGACACTACAGAGAATGGGATGGGCTCTGCTCTCTGTTGAGCATGGTCCACAGAGCATCTAATTTGTTCTTTGTAGCAGCTCCCTAAGGAGTATTATTTGGCCCATTTAGAAGGTGAGTTAAGAGAAGCTTCAAAATAGTACGTGCACTTGTCCAAGGAACCTAGGCTAGAAAGGGGCCCAGCTGGGACTTGGGCCCAGGCAGATCATGTTCTACACCTATCTTATACTTAGTCCTTCCCTAGTCCTATAACTCATTAGATTCTCTTTACATTCTTCAGGCTATTTACGGTAGGTGTTATTATTCCTTTTTACAGATGAGGAATTGAGGCCTAGAAGAAAATGTTGATAGACAGATTTTCAAGGGTTGGAAAGGATACCAAAGGTCAATTATTATTATTTCACTTCTTTTTTTTTTTTTTTTTTTTTTTGTAAGAGACGAGGAAATGAGCCTAGAGACAGGCAGTAAATCTCCTATGTCACACAGCTCATTAGTGATAGAGCCTGGATGCAAACTCAAGTCCCCTGAGTCAGTGTTTCTGTCTCAGAAGGCTTCTCCAGGTTCTCAGTGGGAGAATAGCATTTCTGTGCTATTGATTTAATTTCCCCGAGCCTCAGCGTATTCGTGTGTTCAGGTTGCCATAAATAAAATATCAAAAACTGGGTGACCTAAACAACAGACATTTATTTACTCACTGTTCTGGAGGCTGGAAGTCCAAGATCAAGGTGTTGGCAGGTCTGGTTTCTCCCAACACCTCTCTCCTTGGCTTGCAAATGGCTATCTTCTGGCTGTGTCCTCACAAGTCCTTTTCTCTCTTCACACCTGTGCTCCTGCACTCTCTCCCTCTTCTTGTAAGGACACCAGTTCTATAGAATTAGGGCCCCACCCATTATGATCTCATTTAACATTAATTACCTCTTTAAAGGCCTATTTTCATATACTGTCACACTGAGGGTTAGGGCTTCAACCTATGAATTTTGGGGGGAACATAATTCACTCCATAATATTCAGTTTCCTGATCTCTACCATGGGGACACTGTTATACCTCTCACTTACCACCCTTCCAAGACTATTGTGAGGATTAAGTAAATAAGAAAGTATCTGACACTATGCCCAGTCAGGGCAAAGGCCTGATTCATGGAAGTTTGCTTCTGCCCTGCACTCCAAGTTGGGTAGACAGTGGAGGATGGAGGATGGAAAAAGCGCAAATGCAACACTCAGAAGCCAGAGTCTTGCTGGTGTCAGGGGAATAACAAGTTATTGAGAGTAAGAAAGCAACTTACTGTTCGTTATGCTTCCAATTGCTACAGTTGGCATATTATATTAAAGACACTTAGAGTTGGAGAGAAGAAAGCTGCTTTGCAGGCATAAAGAACTTCACAGCAGCAGAGATTTTAGCATGCTTCATGCTGATTGACAGGATGTCTTCTCTTTAAGTGAGAGGCTGTCAGGCACCATATTGTTAAGAGCTTATCAAATTTGTACACAGGATATTCTTTATTGCATCATTCCCTCAGATCCTTGCAGTATTTATGTAAAATCAAATGGAGAGTCATGCTAAATACTGGACACTATGTGACAAGATCTCCATGTCTCATCTTTTTAGAGACCAATGACCATATAATTTGCACTACAGGAATGGTGCAAAACCAAACAGGGCCCTTTCTTGGGTTTTAATGCTTGTCTAGGTGTCCTTACTCTCTACTTAAAGGAGACAAATACAAAGGAAAGATGCACACCAGTGACAGTAGACACATTAAATATTTCTTCAGGGGAACTATGAAGAAATCATAAAAAAGGGAGGTATAGGTGCCCATGAACCAGGGTTCTCACACCAGCTCAGTCCCTGACTGCCGTGTACCTCAAGTAGTTACCTAAACTCTCAGTTCTCAGTTTGCTCACTGGCAAAATGAGGTGGCACGCTGAATGATCTCCAAGGCACCACCCAATCTGAACCATCCAAACAATGCCAAGAAGATCATTTCCCCACACCCGGGACTTTCTCCTTCTCTCTGTGTATCCATCTCAGTTCCTTCTCCACTCCCCATGGTGCTAGAGTCTCCTCTTGAGCCCTGAACTCACTCCTGGGTGTCAGTCCTGTGTCTCCAAGGGATCCATAGAAATCCCCACTATCACTGAACTGCAAGAGGCTTAAACATGGATTTCAATCTGTTTAAGTTGTTTACTCAAGATGAGACAAATCCATTGTCCTTACAGAGCTTAGAATCTCTCTAGCCTGACTGAAGTTTGCCATCCTTACAGCCTAGTGGCGGCAATCCTTAACTGCCCAGCTTCCGTATGCCAGGAATAGTGAGAGATTCAGAGAGGTCAGGCAGCCTCTGCCCAAAGAGGGCAGGCCAGGCAGAAGGTGGCAATGCCACATCCTCCAATTCTGCCTCCAGTTCTGTCAGTGGAAACCACCGTGGAATAGAGGGAAGACCACAGACCTTGGATTCAGATAGGGCTGAGTTTGAAACCTGCTCTCAGCACTTCATCACTTCTTTAATTCCCAAGGACTGATCGGGCATTACCTCTGTATCACGACATTTTGAAGATACACAGATGCATAAGACACTCCTGGCTTTCAAGAAGCTCTGCAGCCAGCTGTGTGACCCTGAAAAGAATCATCGACCTCTCTGAGGCAGAACTTCTCCTATTTTAATTAGGATACTATCCCCCTCTTAGGGCTGCTGTGAGCTAAACAGGATAAATGGAGCATGAGGTTTCTCTTCCGTACTTTCTCTCCCTTACCAGCCCACGCTGATTTCCCACTGTCTTCCCAGGGACTTCAGGCCTGATTACTCTCTGGCGTTGCCACCTTCTGTCTGGCCTGCCCTCTTTGGGCAGAGTCTGCCTGACCTCTCTGGATCTCTCACCATTCCTAGCACACAGAAGGTGTGCCGTTAAGGATTGCAGCCATTGCGCTGTAAGGATGGCAAACTTCAGGCTCGAGAGATTCTAAGCTCCCTGGACAACAAATTTGTCTTTTCCTTTTGTCCTCAGTGCTAAACACCTAGCCCAACCCATAGTGGGTACTGAATAAATAATAATTTTCATCCTAACTCAGAGAGGAGCCTGGATGCTCACGGTTCTTCATTTAAATACAGGAGCCCTCATCTCCCTCTTGCATGTGTCAAAGAAAATGAACAACGTGATTTAGATGAACAACAGGGAAGCCAACGCAATTCCCCCAACTTCCCATCACAATTACTAATAGACTCATTCCTTCATTTATCCCTCTCTTATATTTTCATTGTTCCATAAAGAATGAAATGTGCTGATGAAAACTCACAAAGGTGCTGAAGCCAACTGAAAAGGCAAAGAGGGGAAAAAAAAGATTTTTAGGAAAGAATGAAGCACAATAGCAGGAATAATAAACCAAGACACCAGGAAAATCTCTGCCAGGTGGCCACAAACGGTTTTCTATTTCTGTCCTTGTCAAATGCCTCGTTGGATGAGGCCACACACAAATACTTCCGCTCTGACAAGGGATACTTTGTGAGCAGAGTCCTTCATTAGTTCTGCTATATCAGGTGAAGTTCATGTTCCTCTGGGCAGTTTTATTAGCACTTGAAATCCCGGAAACCCTTAAACCAAGTCACCATCACACTGATCATTATTAGCATTGCTCAAAGTACACATTCTGAAAACTCATATTAAAAATGCCCTGATCATTTCCAACTAAAGAGTTTTTAGCCCAAGGAACTTGGCACATCTGCTTTAGAAGTCAGTCATCTATGAGAGGCTTTTCTCTCCTGTATAATCTGTAGGCAGAGAGCAATAGCCCAGCAGGCTTTCCTTTATCTTTGGAAAAAAAGAGTCAAAATTACATTTATGAAACAATCCTTAAAATAACTTGGAGAACATCTGGTTCTAGTGAGTGGTTCAGGTCAAGATGACAGTCAGCAATTAGTTAACCATAGGAAACAGATGGATTTTCAAGTCCATTTGTCAAGAATTATTTGTGTTAGGTGTCCCTGCCTCCACGTTTCCCTGTCTCAACTGGAAATATGACAGTGGCAGGGGAGAAATCAATGTGAACAATACAGGACCAGGTGGTCATGGTAGAAGACATGTACATGAGCTGGGCCTCAAAGGCTGAGCAGAAACTGGATAGAGGGAGGAGAGGGAAAAGCATTAGAGGGGCTAGAAAGTAAAGAAGGACTTGGAGTAACCCTGATTCACCCAACTGACCTTCTACCAGATGCCAGATGGGCAATTCTAGAGACAAAGGGACAGAGGCAGATTATCCATGATGCTGATAAAGCTCAAGGTTATATAATTTTTATAAAATTTGCAAAAGATAGTTTGACTTCAGTTAGTTTACTGGTATTGCTTCCTAATCCAATTTACCCACCATGATCTTCCCCCCTCAGAATTAAAGGCTACTGGAGGAATCTTGGGCACTTGGAGGATGTAACTTCTGGGAAGCTGAGTTAGGGAAACACATTTCAGTTTAGCAAAGTCTTTTTATGTGGAATGTGGTCACTCCCAAGCATAACTGAATGATCACTGGCCATGGGCACCTCTAGGAACAGTCCTAACATCATCAGTTCAAGGAGTATGGGGAGTTAGTCCATGAACCAAAAAAGTGAAATGCCCTGAAATCTTACAGTTCACACAGGAAAGAAGCTTGATTGATGTTTTCCCAAACTTGATGAAAATCTTAACAATTTACATGAATTCGTGGTGAGAGAGCTCACAAATCACCACCTCCTTGGGACCAAGTCACTGGATTTTTGCTTTGTCCTTTCGGGGAGGTCAGGGTTCTCTGCTGTTGTTTCTTGAGGGTATGCATCTATGTCTTTGCATTGAAGGATCAGTATGTATTCCAGTTTTCCCTATCCATCTTGTTGGGTTTTTATTGGATATATTCTCCTAGTGAATCTTTACCACTATGTCACTGCCTCCTTTTTGGCTCTAGGTGATACCTTAAACCCAGGTTCGCCTTGGCTCCGGTAAATGATTAGAGCACTTCCTGTCCTGAATTGGCGAGGTCCCACAGGCATTATCTCAGCAGGGTGGGAAGACTGGTTTAGGGGTTCATGCCCAGGGGACCAGCAGAACGTACCTCCTATGGCATGGTGCTGCTAAGCAGCCACTCTGACGAGGCATCTCATTTGGCCAAGTTACACAGCGGATTTTCCAGGATTGGGGATAGTCATCCTACCTTCTCCCTTTGTCTCTGGCTGTCCTCGGGGACAGTTCTTTCTCCCTTCAGACAGTCATGATGCTTTGTGGGGTAAGGGCAAGATAGACCTCCTGCAAGTACACCCAGGATGGTGGAGAAGCTGGTTGACCACCTCAATCTCACTTTTTCCAGTGTAGAAACCAGTTGGCGGGGAGATTTTCCACATGCTTGGTGCTGAGCAGAATGTTGGGGAGGAATGTTGAAGTTGTGGAGGTCCAATTATCCTATTGTTTGCTCACAGTTGTATTATTTCTCTGGGGCCCCAGGAACTATCTCATTCTCATAGTTGAGTCTGGGTTGTTGCTGATGAAAATCCCAATGCTGTATATTTGTTTTGAGTTTTCTGTGGAGGAGAGTGAAGCCAGCTTGCTCTATGCTGCCATTTTGGGCTGGTCCTTTAAAAATTTATGTGATGAGTTGTGAAGTTGAAGGAAACTCTTCTACATCACAAATAATGAAAATAATTTTCAATCAACTATGATAAAGAACAAATTATCCTTCTGCTTTCTCTGCAATATTATAAGATCACTATCCTAGGAAAAAGTAATCAGAGTATGAAACCAAAAGAATATAAAGGAAAGAGGTTTATCAGTTGATTTATTGATTAAAATAATGAACAATTTCCCCAAAGTTTGCGATGTCTGGTATTTCCCAGCTTTTAAATGTGTAAGTTGTTATGATTTCTTCTCTCATTCTAAATAGATATTTTTAGGCCTAATTTTATATTCTTTTTCTTAAAGTGAGCGCCTCCCCAAGATGAACAGAATAACACATGAAATGTGTTACCAAAGAAACACAAGAGGGATCTCCTATGTAAGCCTGGGATGCTGGAAACAAAGGCCACATGGGGAGAGAAAAGAAGAACATCTGGGCAGGTGTCCCCTAAAATGACAGGGCTTGGTGTGGAATAATAGTAGCAGGAGTCAAGGCTACCCATAGCAGACAGATCTGGGGCTGTCTTATAGCCCAGGTTGGTGGTTGGGTTCTGTTTTACCCATCACAAGACATTCTTCTTTTGTTCTCAAGTAATCAAGGCCTCTGAGTTCTGCAACTTCTATCCATGTTTTCCTCTCTTGCTGTTTTCTCTAGGGCATGTTTTCACTTGCCAAAAATTTAAAAATAAATGTAATCACCTTCTATATTAGTAGCAAATTATATGCAACCAATATACGCTGTTCTAACATTTGTCCCATTATTAACACCCGTGAAGTGAAACACCTTTTCCTCAATGTGTCCTCACAGAGGACCTCTGTCACAGATCTGGCATGTATCCTTAAATGACATCCTGCCCAGTATCTGTGGAGGCTCTCCTGAGAAAGGACATAAGGACTGCCCATTCACCTGCCTTCTATAGTTACAACCTAACTTCCTCATGAACATATTGCTGTTGATTCAAACATCTTCATTCTATAGCATGCCCCCCTAAAAGTAAAACAAACAGATAATCACACATTATCTCTTTGTTTAATTTTTTTGGGGGGGGAGCATTTAATAGTAATTACATTTCGGCAAGCATTTTCTTTGTAGAAGGATCTTTAATAGTGTCTCCGAAAATGAAAAAAGAACATTTATTATGTACCTACAGTGTGTTGCACCTTGTGTAAATACTACATTTATTTCTCATACCAACCTTGTACAATAGGTATCATTATCCCTGAGAGATTAATTAACTTGCCCAAGATCACACAGCTAGCTAGAAGTAATTGGATTTGCCTGACCTGAAAGCAATGCTAGTGTTAGCACTTTCATCGACTTTCCTCTCTACCCCTGTCTTCCTTACCTCTCTATTTGGGTTTCTTTACCTACAAGTGGTTGAACATAAAATAGTGTCACTTTGGGGAATGTTCCCTAAAAGTCAGGGGCAGCAGATTTTTAATTTTCTTTCTCATTGGCCCACACTTAGTGAAGTCAAGTCTTTGAGTTGATCTTCAGTTGAAAGTATGGAGGAAAACTTAATTTTAAATCAGAATTTTGCCAAGAACAAGCCTACCTTTTCAAGGCTCACCCAACATTCAGTGTTGACAAGCCACCTTTTAAAGGGAGCTGGAATGGCAGGGTTGAGACATTCTAAACCAGGCACCACAAAGGCTCCTATTAAAAAGGAAGAACAGAATCCCCTGCCTCCCGCTGCAGATGCCATTCGCTCCAGGGACTGGATGTCAGAACAAGCCAAAGCAGGTTTCATTCATCCTTGTCCAAACCCCAGGGAGCCAGGGCACTTTATTCAAGGCAGAATATTCAAAGTCTTCACCATTTGCCTCCTCGGCCATCTCCCTCCAGCCAGGTGGCCAGCAGATTCTGATTGATCCCAACAATGTTTCTTCTCATATCTGAATTTCACAAGCATGTGAGAAGTCTCAGGTGTGAGTTTTTCCCCTACTGCTTCTAATAAACCAGGTCCTCACACTTGAAATAAAGCCCGCATCAAGAGACTCTCCCTGGCTAGCCATGCAGCTTCTCGGCAGGTGATTCCACTCTTCGGGGGCTTTCAGAACTTCAGAATCTATAATCAGACGCTTGGAATGACAGCAAATGAAGTGACCCCAGAGGAAATTTGCTTCCCCTTTTGTGGGATGTTAGCTGCTTTAGAATGCTCAGAGGGACACTCTTCTGGCTAAAGGAATCTTTGGGGGAATAAGAACTGAGGAAGATGGGGCCAAGAGATTTCATTATTGCTGGCAAGAAGTGCAGGTGGGGGGTCCTGCCTGGGAGGACCCCTGCTGTCCTGGGTGCCACACTTCTAGAGCTTTAACAACCACAGCAGACCCGTTGTGAAGGAAAGCCAGATGATCAAGGGTAGGCAGCCTCTGTTGTGTTAGAAAAGGTATTAAATGACACAGCTTCCTCAGTCTGAAAAGATCAGGACTCAGAAACAATCCAATCAAAGTCTCTTCAGATAATGATTAAGAGGAGTGAGAAGTTGTACATGGCCTTGTTCAGCTAACCCTACACATGGGGACTAGGGAGCAGCCTCCAAATTGGAAGGAAGCCATTTGGGAAAAATTGAAAGGAAATGTAACTTTACACAGCAGGTAGGAAACTTATGGGACTTACTAGCCCTTGAGGTGGTACAGGCCATTTATAAATAGAATCAAAGCATGTTTAGAAGAACGTGTGAAATAAGAGATCCATTGTGGACCAGTGAGGGAAGTCAGGATATTTGACTAGGGTTTGCCATGATCTTTTGAAGTTGACCTAATAGATGTGTTGTTATCAAACACAGCACAGGTGGATGACATTCACAAACACGACACACATTCCCATGGGTATCTCCAAATTTTGGCCTCTGCCACTGGCAAACCACGAGCTGTACCTCTACCCTTTATTACCTAATGAAACAAGGATACTGAAATGCATGAGAATCAAAGTAACCTAGTGTGGCTATAACCTGAAATTTCTTAGCGAACAGATGAACTCCAAATTTCACCTCAAGTGTTCTCTGGGCTTTTGTCCTGCATATATATTCTGTCTCACTTATGCAGCCATGGCTGTGAAGCACACCAGGATCTCAATGATAAGACTTCAGGCACAAGAGAGTTAACTGAGTCTGCGCAGAGATTGTAATGCTCTAAGAGGGAAGAAATCATGGCCATGGAATTCATTACTGTTAAATTGACACATGCGCAAAATATTTAATTAACTAATTATCCAAAATAGATTTTATCCCTCACTTGCCAAGCCCACTGAACCTAAGGGATACACAAGCAGTGGCAATCATAATGTCCAAGAGGACCTGAAAATTTGAGGGTGTGATTTGAGCTGAACTTGGTCTATGGGGAGACTGCTTAAATAGGCAGAGTTCCATGTCTGCTAGCAATTTCCACTACAAACAGATTCTTCCAAATAGGCACAGAATCATTTCAGTAGCTAGGCTTTCAAGCGCAGCATCCTGGTCCCCTGAAGAGGCTAAAAGGAACAAGGCAGGGACTTGGGTACCAACTAGATCATCAGACCACCGATTTGATCTCTGGATGTGATGATGAGCTGAAAAACTCACCAGAACTAAAAACTCTTTTTAAATGGGAAGATTCCAGGGTATCTAGATCTAAAGGCTCAAAGTGAATAAGGTTGTATTGATGAGCTCCCCAAGGCAGATGAGATACCAGGTCTGCAGACAATTCCAGACTGACTCAACCACCCCAGTAATTTTCTGAGACACTGCAAGGCATGGATCTCTGTACTCTCTATGACCATGTACAAGTCTCTTAAACTTTCTTTAACTTGGTTTTGTAATCTTTAGAATGGAAATCATAAATAGTACTCTGCAATGTTATTCTAAAGATTATGTAATATATCTATGAGGACTCTTGTATAGCCCCTCGCATATCATAGGAACTTAATATATGTTGACTATTATTATTTAATGCTTCCCAACTCAGCTAGACCAGGCACAGTGCAAGTGCTGAGACCTTGCCCTGGAAACTCATACAATCATGAAATCAGTTCCACAGAACTTAACTGGCTTAATTGCTGACATCTCTGATGGCTATTTTGTCATTGACTATACCCAAGTCAAAAACATAATGTGGATCTTGAGACAGAGGGTAGTTAGGTCCTTCTAGAACAGTGAAAATTTAGCAGGTTGTTATGGGTTGAATTGTGTTCTCCAAAAATTCATATGTTGACATCTTAACCCCCAGTACATCAGAATGTGACCCTATTTGGAAACAGGGTCATTACAGATGTAATTAAGAGAGGCAATTTTGGTTTTAAGGTGGCAGAGAACATGGCTGAATTGTGTTCTACTGTTTGTGGAAGGTAGAATTTGTAAGTTGTAAACGTGGCTATTTAGCTGAGGAGATTCATAAGCAAAGTGTTGAAGGTGTGGCCTGGTTTCTCCTTGCTACTTACACTAAAATGTGAGAGGAGAAAGATAAATTGAAACAGGAGCTGCTAAGCAAAAAGAAATCAGAATTTGAAGATCAGGAAAATTCGCAACTTAGATATAGTACAAAAAAATTAAAAAGTATGCTCTGGAAAAGCACCAAGGGTGTGGCTGAACAGGTGTTTGCTATAGAAACTAGGTGGACCCAGTCAGCCATCTCAACAAAAATGTTGCCAAGTTGGATGGAAGAGGACAGAGACAGGAAAAAAAAAAAAACAACGAAGGAAAGATGCTGGACTTCTGGGCTTCTATGGGCAGCAAATGGGCTTATAGAGATGTCTGGTTACAGATATATGTCATCTTTCAAGAAGAAGGAAGAAAGACCCCAAGAGTGGGGCCACCTCCTTGGTTCCGGAGGGAGAAGCCACCTCCTCCATTCTAAATGGCAGAACCATTACCTAGGGTGGAGTGGGTGAGGTCGCTGCCCTGGCGTGCCTAGAGGATGGAACATTCAACCAAAGAGGATTATCCTCAAGCCTTAAAATCAAATAGAATTTACCCTGCTAGGTTTCAGGCTCACTTAGAACCCATAACCCTTATTTTGTCTTCTGATTTCTCCCTTTTGGAATGGAATATCTATCCTATATCTGTAACACCATTGTATTTTAGAAGCAAATAACTTGTATCACAGGTTCACAGACACAGAGGAATTTTGCCCCAGGGATGAATCATACCCTGAGTACCACCCAGACCTAATTTAGATAATATGTGAATGAGATTTTGGACTTTGACTTGATGCTGGGATGGGATAACTATATTTTGCATGTGAGAAGGAAGTGAATGTAGGGGTGTCAGAAGGCATACCGTTATGGGTTAAATTGTCCTCCCCACTCCCCTCAAAATCTACATGTTGAAGTATTAACTCCCAAAACCTCAGAATGTGACCTTATTTGGAAATTGAGTCATTATAGATATGGTTAGTTAAGAAGAAGCCATACTGGAGCAGGGTCCCAAGACCATGGGAACCCACCTCTTGCATCAGTGTGACCTGGATGTGAGATCTGGAGTCAAAGATCATTTTGAAGCTTTAAAATTTGACTGCCCCGCTGGATTTCAGACTTGCATGGAGCCTGTCACCCCTTTGTTTTGGCCAATTTCTCCCTTTGGATTGGCTGTATTTACCCAATACCCCCATTGTATCTAGGAAGTAACTAGCCTGCTTTTGATTTTACAGGCTCATAGGTAGAAGAAACTTCCCTTGTCTCAGATAAGACTTTGGACTGTGGACTTTTGGGTTAATGCTGAAAAGAATTAAGACGTTTGGAGACTGTCGGGATGGCATGATTGGTTTTGAAATGTGAGGACATGAGATTTGGAGGGGCCAGGGGCAGAATAATATGATTTGGCTGTGTCTCCATCTAAATCTCAACTTGAATGGTATGTCCCAGAATTCCCACATGTTGTGGGAGAGACCCAGGGGGAGGTAATTGAATCTTGGGGGCCAGTCTTTCCCATGCTATTCTTGTGATAGTGAATAAGTCTCATAAGATCTATGGGTTTATCAGGGGTTTCAGCTTTTGCTTCTTCCTCATTTTCTCCTGCTGCTGCCACATAAGAAGTACCTTTTGCCTGCCGCCATGATTCTGAGGCCTCCCCAGCCATGAGGAACTGTAAGTCCAATTAAACCTCTTTTGCTTCCCAGTTTTAGGTATGCCTTTATCAGCTGCATGAAAACAGACTCATACAGACCCCTAATCAAATTGTACTGGTGTCCTTATAAAAAGAGAAAATTTGGATGTAGACATGCACACAGAGAAAATACCATGTAAAGATTGGAGTTATGCTGCTACAAGCCAAGGAACTACTAGAAGGTGGGAAAAAAGCCTGGAATGGCTCTGTCCCTAGAAACCTGGGAACATGGCCCTTCCAACACCTTGACCTCGAACTTCTAGCCTCTAGAACTGTGAGACAATACATTTCTATTGTTTAAGCCACTCAATTCTCAGTTTTCAGTACTTTGTTACAGGAGCCCTAGCAAATGAATATACAGGTTTATATGAAACAGCTAAACACAAATAATTAAAAATATACTTGATGAGATTATCCTGGGAAAGTTGCCATTAGAAAGAAAATTAAACTCCTCACTTACGAGCAATTGAATGTTGTCTACCTGGAATGGTTTAGTCTTTCTGAAATTATTAGTGACTTGTTAAGAATGAATGATTACATTACACAGCAGATTAAGATGAGAAATAACCTATTTTGAAAAACTCCAAACTAGAATACAAAGTTGTCTACACATTCATACCAAATTCTGTGAATCAATGAGCGAAGGAACTATGGAAAATCTGAGAGCTTTTGTATAAAGTAATGATATAGAGGACATAGACACAGACACACACATATACTACATGCATGAACACACACACACACACGGTTGTCCATTGGTATCCTCAGAGGATTGGTTCTATGAGCCTTCACAGACACCAAAATCCATGAATTCCCAAGTCCCTAATATAAAATAAAGTAGTATTTGCATATAACCTATACTTATCCTCCCATATACTCTAAATCATCTCTAGATTATTTCTAGTACCTAATACAATGTAAATGGTAGGTAAATAGTTGTTATACTATATTATTTTTATTTGTATTATGTTTTATTATTATATTATTATTATTTTTATCATTTTTCTCAAAATTTTTACATTTCTTTTTATTTTGTTGAATCTGAAGATGTGGAACATAGATATGGACGGTCAAATGTACATCTATGTATACATACATATATACTCATACATTATCTTAAAGCAATACTATCTTCTCAATGTTAAAGAAGTTTATCACTCTAAATATTGATGAGTGTTTACCTTTCTCAGCCTCCAGTCCTTGTCTTTTCTAGCATTGCTCTGTTTTGAAGCTAAGCTGGCTAGCAGGGACTGCTCCCAGAAGCACCTGTTATCAAAGGGCTCATCGCTTCCTGTTGATTCCGGGGACCAACAGCCATCTAGAACATTCAGCCATTACAATTCGGACCTGGAGAAACAAGTCCAGAAAATAGCTGCACGTTAGATCAAATCATTTTGAAGAAAACAAAAAAAAAAGGAGATCAGGAGCAACTAACAGAGTGAGAGGAATTGATTCTTTCCTCACAAATGAAGTCAAGTTTATTCATTCCTGCCCTTTTTTAAGGACAATTAATGGGAATTTCTAAAACTCAGAATGTCGAAATCATTACTGGCTGATCACTTGAAGCAAGAATGCAGCTGTTATGATTAATGGCTGAATTTTAAATATTTCAGTGGGATCAAGGAAATCTCCACACTACCGTGTACTCCACAGCTTGTCATATGTGCCTCCCCAGGATGCTACAGAGAATGTGATGACATCTCAACAGGTTCTTTCCTCGCTAAAATATTGTGTAATTCCAAGATAAAATCTTAACTAAAACGCAAATTCACTCATTCATCAGCCAGCATGAGGCGGGAAAGTGTAGTACAAAGAGTATTTATGAACCTGGAAGGAAAAAAATGAATCTTGATCTCTGCTTTGTCATTTTATGCAATCCTAGGTGCACTGTTCAAATACTCTGAGTCTCGATGGTCTCATCTGCAAAAGAGAACTGGGAATGAGAAAGTTTTCCTTTCCTGATATGCAGAGAGTCTATGCAAACTATTAAGTGCTATTCAAATGTAAGGTATTAGTACCTGCTACTTTCAAGGAACATGGACATTGATGAAACAGAATAAGGAGTAAGGAGTACTAAGGTTTTAAGAATACACAGACCTGGCCTGCCCTCAGGGAGATTTCAGGCTCATGGACACATAATTCATTTTACAGATAATCATAATTTCAGGTAGAAAATGTAAATACCATAGAGGTGGGGTCACTTCGGGCTTGGGGGCTGGTAAAGAATTAACAAAGACTCCAGGGAATACATGATACTGTGATAAAGGCAGCTGAAACCTGGAGGTCATGCTTTCTGAATTTTGCCAAGTTTGGGGAGTCAGAAGGGAAACCAAAGCCACTGAGGGAACGTGAAACCTTCCAATTCCCTCGTCGATGCAGGAACCCAGTGTTCTTGTGAAGCCGCCTGAAAGCATGGCAAAAATAGAACAGGTCAAGTGTGTCTCCATATCAAACCATTTCCATCTCTCCAGCGTTGCTAAAATTGAAAGTCAGGGTGACATCTGGATGGGGATGATATGCCCTTGTTGTTGTCTATCAAATGCTTTAAAAACCCCCAAATGCTCTGACTCCCAAAATGAAGAAAATCAGACTGGCATGGTGGATAAGTCTGTTGTAATTTGTCTAAAAGAAGAAATGGAAAAATATAAAGAAATAGTTAACTAGATGGACACAGTGGGGGACCATGCCTTGCCTTCTCCCCTGGAGCATGAGAGTCCTGCAGGACCTCCAGCCCAGTCCACCCTCACACCTCACCAGGTTAATCTCCTTCAAATGCAGTTCTGATCACATCTCCAATATGCTCAAGGACTTAGGCATGGCTCCCTGGTGCCTACAAAATTAAGCTCACATTTTTAAAATTAAAATCTGCCACAACAGGGTCCTAACCAATCTTTGCAACATTATCTTCTTTATTCATCTTTATTATCTCTTCTCTTTTTTCCAGTCTAACTGACAGCATACCCTCCCCTGAACCTGCTCTGAGTGCTCCTGCCCGCTGCTCAGGTTTTTGTTCTCTGGTTCTTAAGGGCCTCTCTGTCCCACAACTACCTTCTGAAATTGTAACCATTGTACAAAGTCCAATTCGAATTTCATCCCAATCTGATTAAACAATCATTTGCTGAGCCTCTTCCATGAGATTTTTCCACTGAGTCACTGAAGATGAAAGATGAGTAGGACCTCTCCTGCCTTCAAGTTGCCTCCTAAGAAAAAGGAGGACAGACACATAAACAATTAACCATAAGGCATTGTGCTGGTATGTATAGTGCATTGTGCAGACATGGATGGACTTCGAAAATTTAATTATTACTTCCGCTGTGGAGAAGGATCATGGTAAGGCTCAGAAGAGGTAGCACTTCAGCTACAAGGTAGAACAGTGGATTTCTAGGTAAAGACGAGAGGACGGTGTAAGCCAAGGCACAGAGGCAAAGACAAAACATAGTCAAGGACAAGGACAAGGTTCCAGATTGTTGGATCCTGGAGTGTGTGGAGAAGGAATGAGACCTGACTATAGAAAGGAATTCTGGAACCAAGAATGGTCAGCTTTCCAAGGCATGAGTTCAGACTGTAGCCCATAGATGTGGGGGTATTTTCAAGGCTGAGTTTAAGAGTGATGTCGTATTACATGGTTGATACCACCTGACAACTCTGGTAGTAGTATTGAGGGCAGACTGAGGACAAGGACAGCAGTTAGGAAGCTGTTAATAGTCCACACAAGACATAATCAGGACTTTTAGCACAATAGAGGCAGTATAAATTAAAGAGGGGGGTATATACAAGAAACTCTCTTCTATTGGGAGTCTCCTACTCTACCCCTCCTCCTGGTGTAGATATTACTTCTTCCTGCTATTTCATTTAAGCCACAGCTCATATTTTTATGCATATTAGCATTTTTGACTCATATCATATTGAATTCTGTTTTATCCTCGCAATTTAAAATAAAAAGTTCCTGAGTCTGATTTATAGTAGGTGCTCAAGAAATAAATGAAGAAGGGATATGCATAAAATTGTCTCAGGATGGTTCTGTTGCAGGAAATTAAATCCCACTCAATGTAACTCAAGGAAAGGGAGGTTTATTACTGAGATATAGGGAGAGCTCACAGAAACTGGAGGCAGGAAATAGAATCAGGCCCCAAGAAGGACATGATACTTCTTGGTTCAGGGAAAATTACAAACCAGTTCCCAGGCTCTGGGTCTCTCAGTTCAAATTCTCAAAAGAGAAGATCTATCTATACCAGGAAGAGTCAACTGTGGCCAGAAAGAAGTGAGGCCCCATGATACAAACATGGCAAAAAGAGTCTACCCTTAGGCTAGGGTTGATTGTTTCTCACCTGTAGAAGACACCTTTGCTAGAGATAGTAATGCTTTTAAAAATACTTCACAAATGTTGGTCTCAACTAGGCAGAAACCTCAAATCCTGTGAAATAGGGATGGATTTTTTTTTTTTAATCTCTCTTTTACCAGCAAGTAAAGAGGCTCAGAGAAGCTAAGTGATTTGCTCAATATCACACACAAACTCACCGGGAGAGCAAAATACCTAAAACCAGGAATCTACCTTCCTCAAACCCAAGACTATTTTGATCACTTTCAAAACATTTCTTTCCATTCATTCACTGACCAATATTTGCTAAGTATGTGTGTGTGTGTATATATACGTACAGATGTGTGTATATATATGTATATATACGTATATATGTATGTGTATATATGTATACACACACACACACACACACACACGGGCTAACTCTTGCGCTTGAGATTAGAGAGGTGAATTCTTAAAAATCATTTTACCTATGCTAATCACTGAAGCGACAAGGTGATATCTTTCAGTTTACCACTCAAGAAATGTGACAAACGGGAGAATAGTTTATTAAAGTACTGAAACTTCTCCTGAAAGTTTCTATAATTAGTGCAGGTACTTAGTGATATTCTAAAGTTATTTTATTCGGCAATAATATTTAAGATTAATATATTCCTCTGGTATCTATAGTAACCGGTCTTTCGGCATAGTATTAAGGTTGGGGATTTATTTATATTTAGGCTTTACCCAGGAGGAAGATTTTTGTATAATTTATTGCTACATTTAGAGAGCATAAAACCTTTAGGCCACAATGTGTAGTTAATATTCAGAATTAAGTCAGTTTATTATGCATCAACTGGTAGGTCAAATTCAGCTTTGTGTGCTATAATTTATAATACAGGTTTTTGCCTGGAGCAACATGGAAGCCCTGAAGCAGTGCTGTGAATTATTACAACTAAATCGGGTACTACCTGCCAAAATATACGCCATTGCTTGTATTTCTATTGCACGAAGACTATAAACATGATTTCCAAGAGCTCTGTGCTGCAAGGACATCTAAATAAAATATCAGTTTCATGACCGGTGTCAGCATTTAGAAACTTATTTCCTGTACTTGCAGTGCTGCAGGTCCGGGTTTCTGTGGCAATTCACATCTTAGCCACTTACAAAATGGCAGTTTATAGGTTTTATGACTACACCATGTAAACGTATTTCTCTCTTTTAATGGGTGCACAAACTACACTGCAGTATAAGCACTATTAAAACTATTTGGAAAGCAACCGTAAATATGGCATTTAATAAGCCAAGATATTTTAATAAAAGATTTAATGCATGCTTAAACTATATTACAGATTTCTTTCCCTGAATACCATTTGTGTTTTTGATAACTGTTTACCTAGTTCCTTGGCTAGGATTTTGAAACTAAAACATGAACAAGCTCTTTTTGGACTGTGGCTTTCAACTGCCTTAATTCCAGGGGATATTTTATTGTCTGCACTAAGTCTAGCAAATGCAGTCACCTCTTGATTATGTATGAGTGAGTTTCCTATTTTATGGATCTGTAAAAATTATAGAAAATCATTTTAATCTAAACATTCCAAAGTAGGAGAAGGTTAAGTAAACTCTGGGACATAGAGTCTATGTATATGGCCATTTACATGATGTTTACAAAGAGCATTTAATCAATTTTTAAAAATTGTTGAATTCCGGCCTAGCGTTCCCTGGTGAAGGTCAAAGTCCAAAAAGAATGACACAAAAACAAGTGAAGGAAGCTAACCTACTGTAAAATTACATCACACATTCCAGGCACTGGGGAGATGAAATAGGTTTCAATAATACACGTCTCTCTCTTCTGTCTAAAAGGGGTGCCCAGGAGTCCATGCAATTGGCATTAGCGGAAAAAAAATCAGCCAAGAAGGAAAAGACAATGGGGAACAGATTTTGCCCTAACCTTAACCCTGATTCTAAAAAATTTAGACATTTCTAATAGTCATAACTGACCAAAAGTCTTCAAATAGAACAGTGAGGGCAAAGCCCCTGGGGTGGGAATCAGTTGGCATGTACTAGGGACACCGAGAAGGTCTTTATTTGTAAGGAGAAGAGTCCTGACTCCACCTTTTCATAATCTAGCAACTTTAGTCCAAGATACTAAATTTTTAGTAACCTTTAGTAGAGTACTTTTTAAGATTCTACTAAGTAAACCTTAGTTCTATAAAGAAACAGAAATTTTAAAAAAGGGAAAATAAAATCTTTCTATGGACACACCATTTGTCAATAAGAACCAAAGTAAAGGAATGGAATTTAAAATCAAATCAGGAAGTTGAACACAAATCAAGCTTTAAGAACTACTAGATAAAACCAGGATCTCTCCCTTTTTTTCTCAGTTAGCATATCAGGGATTGCCTGTAGCTGGGAGCCTATGTCATCAATGCTGCTCTCCCTATCTAGGGATTCCAGGGAAGACACAATCTGTGATGTCAGCATCAGCTGTCTGCTGTGATGCAGCAGACAGAAGGCAGACAGGCAGAGACAGCCATCCAAATAACAGTGGTCCTCTGGGTGGCTCAGTTGGATGACATTTAGGATCTTTTCAGCACTGCAATTCTATACAACTATGCCTCCTGACTAAAAGGACAGGTTGTACCACTTACTCAACAGACATGTACAAGAACATTCACCACCATGGCACACTGCTTCCAAAATGGCAGGAAGCAACTTCAAAGCAGCGATTGTAGTTAATATGTGTTTTATGTCCTTTTGGCTTGAGTATGAAGCACACAGGTGTGGGGAGAGATTACCCCTGCCAGCCACAGGGGCCCATCCTGGCCCAGAGGAGCAGTTGCCGCTTGTCACCTGCAATAGGTGCTCTGAGCACGTCTTTGAAGGAGAAATTTGGCTCATGCCGTGAACATATTTGCTTGCCTGACTAAAGAAAACAGGTGTGTAACCACCTCATGTAAGGGAAGTCGCTGCTCCATGGGCCATGTGATGAGCAAGCTGGAGCAGGTGTGCAGCCTGGCAGGCAGACCCCAGACATGCTCCCGGAAAGATATTGGGCAACAACTGCAGCGTGGTAACTGGCTGTTCCTTTGTGCTTGCCTCACAAGCCATGAGACTGAGAACATGCCAAAAACCTTGCTACTCCCACATCAGAGAGAACTGCACACCGCAGCCAGTAGGTTTGGGATCAAAGGCATATGAACTTTAGGGCAAGTAATCACCAACTTGAGGGTCGCCGTGCTTCAGGAGACCCCCAAAGTTCTCATTCATACAGCTTATGTATAGAAAAAATTTGATAGAGCTTTTTCCAAATTTTACAACAATTCTAGAAATTTATGATATTGCCAATAACTGTGTATGAAAATGAAACTAACTTTTCCAAACCACAAATAACAAAAATTACATTTTGATCAAATATGGTAAAGAAAAGAGTGAACTACCTATTTTCTCTTTAGAAAATACTATAAACTTGTCATATGAAGAAGATGTCAACCACAGAGATGTATAAGGCAGTTAATAAAGTATATTGTTATTTTTCTGGATTTGTATAATGTTTGTGGTATTTGTCAGCTTTCTGAATCCATAATTTGCTGTGACTTTTTTCCTTGTTCTAAATAAATATTCACTATTTTACCTAACTTTGTATGTAGTTGACATATTATTTTTCTTAAAGAGGGGCCTTCCAAAGTATATAGGCTTCAGATTCTACAAAATCTTGATCTGCCCCGGTTCAAAAGTTAACAGCAGGAATGGAAATTACATGTTAAAAATAAGGCAGCATGAGAAAGAAAACATTTAAAAGAATCAAATTTGAAACCTAGAAATAAACATATGGAGTCAGTGAAAAAAATTCCATGGGTGAGTTGAACAGAAAACTAGACAAAACCTTTGAGAAATTAATTATAAGAACAGATATAAGGAAACTGCTCAGAATGCAACACAAGGAGAAAATATGAAAAAGGGTTGAATACGTGGAAGATATAATAATAATGTGCAAATATACATTAGGAATTCCAGAACATAGGAAATGAAAAAATAGAAAAGAGTTAATATTCAAAGGGATAATATTTAAGAATTTTCCAGAATTTAAGAAAGAAATCCTCATATGGCAGGAACATAAAAATTTTTAGACAAATAAATTAAAAGAAACCCACCTCTACACACATAGTAATAGAATGGTAAAGTGTTATAAACAAAGCCATTCAGAAACAGAGAAATTAACAAGCAATAACATTAAGCTAAGACTTTCTACCACAACAAAAGATTCCAGAAGACAATGGAGTATGTTATCTAACTAAACCAACATTCAAGAGTGAGCACAAAACAATGGTGTTTTCAGAAAAAGACAGAGAGTTTACTAAACAAATCCTTTTTGAAAGATCTGCTAAAAGTGTATTTTAAGAAGGAAAGCGAACCCCAAATGATAAAAAGGCTTCAAAAGTAACACTAAGCAAATATATTGGCAAATATCTTTTGAATATTTCTAAAATATCCAAATAAGATTTCTCTTATTTAGATTGCTTTTGGAAACATCTAAATGAGCACTGAGTGCTAATCATAATAACAACGACAAGAGTGGGAAGAAGCCAGGTGCAGTGGTGAGCATCTGCCATCCCAGCTACTGAGGAGGTTGAAGTGAGGATCCCTTGAGCTCAGGAATTCAAGTCCAACCTGGGCAACAGAGTGAGACCCTCATCTCTTGTGGGAAGAAATCAAGGAGGAACTTAAATACTGGAGAAAAATAAAATGAATAGTGTCGGTGCAGAGATTAAAGCTTAAGTTCTTATATTGTCTTGGAAGAGAGTGAAGGTTAATGAATGAGGGTTAGAGTTTTGCAAAATCATAAAATGCATGTTCATACAGAAATCAATAGCCTTCACATACATAATAACCAGTTATAGAAAATAATGGTTAAGAAATTTATAATAGCAAAAGATTAAATATATAGGAAAAATCCAACAAGAAATGTGCAAAATCTCTATAAATAAAACTTTAAACCTTTTGGAAGACACAAAAGTAAACTTAAACAAATAGAAAGAATCTATTCTTGAGTAGGATGACTTAACATCATAAAAATTGTCAGTTCTCCCTTTGTTATTTTATCTTGTTTTATTTTTTTATATACAACAGAAATTTATTGCATACAGTTTTGGAGGCTAAGAAGTCCAAGATCAAAGTGCCAGCAGATTCAATGTCTGGTGAGGGCTCGCTGCTTCACGGATGGCACCTCTTGCTGTGTCCTTTCAAGGTGGAAGAGGCAAGGGAGTTCACTCAACCTTTTCAGGTTTGATTTTTTGTTTTTGTTTTTGATTTTTTCTGAGACAAGTTATCCCCTGCCGCCCAGGCTAGAGTGCAGTGGCACGATCATGACTCACTGCAGCCTCAACATCCCTGGTCTCAGCTGATCCTCCCACCTCAACCTTTAGAGTAGCTGGGTCTATAGGCATGCGCCACCACTCTCCCAGCTAATTTTTTGTATTTTTTGTAGAGATGGGGTTCCACCATGTTGTCCCTTTGTTAATTTATAAATTTAATGTTAACTCAATAAAATTCCAACAAGCATTTTTAAGGAGTTAGACCAGTCGATACTAAAATTCATATGAGGAACATACGTGAGAATAGTCAGGAAAGCACTTCAAAAAACAACAGAGGCTGGGCATGGTGGTTCATGACTATAATCCCAGCACTTTGGGAGGCCGAGGTGGGTGGATTACATGTGGTCAGGAGTTTGAGACCAGCCTATCAATATGGTGAAACTCCATCTCTACTAAAATTATAAAAATTAGCGTGACATGGTGGCGTGCGCCTGTAGTCCCAGCTACTCGGGAGGCTGGAGGCAGGAGAATCGCTTGAACCCGGGAGGTGGAGGTTGCAGTGAGCCAAGATCACGCCACTACACTCCAACCTGGGCAACAGAACGAGACTCGGTCTCAAAAAACAACAACAACAACAACGACAACAGAAAAATGAAAATAACTGGGGGGAACTAACTCTGTCAGACAGACATTAAACCATAATGTAAAACCCATATAATTAAAGCAGTACGGTATTGGCTCATGTACAGACAAATAGACCAGTGAAATATAATAGAAAGCTCAGGAATGAATCCAAGTACACGTGGAATATTAGTGTATTAAAAGTATGACATCTAAAGTAACTGGGTCAAAGATGGACTTTTGTTTTTTGGATTTTTTTAATTTTTAAAAATTTTTTGTTTTGTTTCTTCCTTTAAAGACAGACTTTTGAATACATGGTGCTTAGGAAACTGGAGAAACTGGATAGCCATTTGGAATGAAAAAAAAGCAAGATCCATGCCTCATTCAATAAATAAAAATGTTTCATAAAATAAATAAAAAATAAGTTTCAAATAAACATAAATTATAAAATAGAACCATACAAGTACATATATATATGTTTATGTATAGTCACTTTTCCCATGCTTAGGTTAAAGAGAAAGTCACCCATATATATGTTATATATTAAAAGTATTCTAATTATGACTCAAAATCCAGAGGTAACAAAATAATAGATTGATAAATGTTTCTATAGAATTTTAAAATAAGAATAAACATTTATTATTAAAATTCTAACTATTTATGGGAAAGACAAAACATAAGCCAAGTTAAAAGACAAGTGACAGAGAAAATATTTTCAGCAGATATTACAGATAGGGCTAATATCACTAATATATAAAGAACTTTTAAAAATCGAGGGACAAGGTACCAAAACTGCAATACAAAAATGTGAAAAAGATATGAACAATTTACCAAAAGAAAGATATAAATATGACCCTCAAACATAAAAAGATATTAAACTCACTCATAAGTACAGAAATGCAAATTAAAATGACATACCATTTCTTATCAGATTAGCGAAGATTAAAAAGACTACTTCTGTTGACAAAACTGTGATGAAAAAGGAAACAATTGCTCTCAAACACTGCTGTGAAAATGGAAATCACTACAGTCCTTTTGGAGTTCACAATATCTAATAAATTACACATGCACTTACCTTTTAATGTAATAATTCCACTCTTAGGAAGTTACCCTGAAGACATACCTCCATCAATACAAAAGTACACATGCATGAGGTTATTCATTGCCACATTCTTTGTAATTGCAAAATACTGGAAACAGTTTAAATACTCACACACAGAAGAGTAATTGAATGAACTCTGGTACATTCACGCTATGGAAATCTATGCAGCCATAGGAAGAAAGAGGAAGATCTCTATGAACTGTCATGGAGCAGTGTCCTAGTTTTGTCTACTAAGAGAATCTAGAAGCAATGTACATCTAGCAACCATATCTTGTTTAAAAATTTGGTCTCCAATAATAGGAACCAGAACTCCTTGGAGAAATGGCAGACTTTAGGGCTGGAGCAGGAACAGCACAAGGTGAGCCTGAAACATCTCATGTTGCCAAAAAGTAAAGAAATGCTCAAAAACTGATGGGGGCATATCCATAGGAGCCAACTTGAAAATGCTCCCAATGGCCAAATCTGAAACATTTTAAGCAATAACATAATTAATGATTATAATGGATTATGGCCCATAGAAAAAACAAGCGAGGACACAATAAGAATAAAAAGATGAATAAGGAAATGCAAAAAGGGAACAACTCTTCCTTACAGTATATTTTAGTTAATAAAAATAAAAGAAGTGATGGTGATAGAAACATTACCATTTTGCAAACACTATAATAAGTGTTGCAGGCAAGAATCATCAATGGATGCTAAAAGCGACAGATAAGAGTATGATGATGAAAATCAGCATGCTTTCCTGTTTCAAGGCATCTTCCTACAAGATATATCTCAATTGGAAAGGAAAAATGGTAACATTACAGTGGAAAAACCTGACAGACATCACCATAACCAAGTGACCAAAGTTAACATCACCAGTAATGAGACAAATAGGTATCGTAGTACTGAGAACCCATCGTATTTGTGGTATTCATGCCCAAAATGCAAAACTTGAATTTAATCATGACAAAACATTAGATGAATCCAAAGTGAAGATCATTCTACAGAATGTATTTGGCTAGTATTCTTCAGAATGTCGAGATCATGAAAGATAAGGAAAAAGCAAGAAACTGTCCCAGATTAGAGGAGACTAAAGAGATAAAACAACTAAATGTAATACATGATACTGGATTAAACCCTGGTCCAGGTAAAGGACATTAGGGGGACAACTGGAAAAATGCAAATAAGACCTATAAATTAGTTAATAGTATTATATCAATGTTAATGTCTTAGTTTGGATCACTTTACTGTGATTATGTGAGATGTTACTATCTGCGGTTGAAGAAGGATATGTTGGAATTCTTTGTACTATTTTTGCAACCTTTTGTAAGTATAAAATTATTACAAAATGAAAATTAAGAAATAAAAAATACATTCAAAAGATCACATATTAAAATTTCAGAAATACCAGGAATACCACCAGAAAATAAAAACAAAAAAAATAGAGAAAACGAAAGCAATCCAACAGAAAACAGGAAGCAGGGTGGGTCGGGGGTGGGAAGAAGCAAAGAAAAAACTTGTTAAATACAAAACACAAAATGAAATAGCAGAAATAAAACCAAATATATCAGTAATCACAACAGATTCATTATAAAAAACAGAGACACCTAGATGAAGTTTTGAACACAGCAATATTCTGTTCTGTTTGTTTGTTGTTTGAGAGAGAGTCTCACTCTGTCACCCAGACTGGAATGCAATGGCAAAATCTCGGCTCACTGCAACCTCCACCTCCCAGGTTCCAGTGATTCTCCTGCCTCAGCCTCCCGAGTAGCTGGGATTACAGGCAGCTGCCACCATGCCTGGCTAATTTCTTTTTCGTATTTTTAGTAGAGACCAGGTTTCACCCTGTTAGCCAGGCTGGTCTCGAACTGCACATTTAAAGCAAGGTTGAATATGAAGGAATTAATAAGTAAAATTTGAACAAAAGTCATTAAAATATATATGTGATATATGTATATATCATATAAAGGAATATATTTCAAAATAATTAACACTAACTTTTATGACTAACAGACCTCTGAAATCCCAGCAGGTTAATATAAAAAGATTCATTTCTCACTTACATAAAGTCAGTATAAGTTAGGAGGGCTGCTTATGTATTTTAGCTATGTCATTTGAAATGTAAGACCTCACAGATCACCATGGTAGGGGAGGAGAGAAATGAACGAGGCACTGCAGAGCCACACTTTTCCTCACAGTTTTGAAGGAGCATACTTTTCCTCACAACCCATTCTCCAGAACAGGTCCCATGGCCCAACCTGAGAGCAAGAATGTGGAGTACTAACTCTCTCTACCACAAAGGGGGAACACCATGATGACAAAAGGGAAAAACCACCCAGGAGATATACCAGTCATGAATTGTGTGTGCCCAACAGTATCTGCTTAGGTAAAGTGAAAAATGACAGAATTACATTAAGTTGACAAATCAACATGGCTAGCAGGAATTTTTTCACACATTTATCAGTAAGCAATTGTATTAGTCCATTCCCACATGGCTATAAAAAAAACACCTGAGACTGGGTAATGTATAAAGAAAAGAGGTTTAATCGGCTCACAGTTCTATAGGCTGTACAGGAAGTATAGCGGCCTCTGCTTCTGGAGAGACCTCCGGAAGCTTCCAATCATGGTGGAAGGTAAAGGGGGAGTGAGGCATCTCACATGGTGGGAGAAGGAGCAAGAGAGAGAAGGGAAGTGCTACACACTTTTAAACAACCAGCTCTCATGAGAACTTACTATCATGAGGACGGTACAAAGTGGTGGTTGACGCTAAACCATTCACGAGAAACCACCCCCATGATCCAATCATGTTCCACCAGGCCCCACCTCCAACAGTGGGGATTACAATTTGACACGAGATTTGGGTAGGGACACAGATCCAAACCGTATCAGCAATCAAGCAGACAAAAAAAATTAGCAAAGGCATAGATTTGAACAGCACTAATATCAATCTTGATCTAACAATGACACATAGAACCCAAGTGGAAAATACATATTCTTTTCACACACGCATAAGTTCAGTACCTACTAGGTCATAAAGGTTGTTTTAGAAATTGCATAGACTCTATGTTAAGAAGAACTCATAAATCAATAACAAAATAATTAAAATAAAATTGAATAAAAAATCATAAATTTGGAAAGCAAAAATCACATGTTTAGGTAACCAATGAGTTTGTTTGTTTGAGACATTCTTGCTCTGTCACCCAGGCTGGAGTGCAGTGGCACAATCTTGGCTCACTGCAACCTCTGCCTCCCGGGTTCAAGCGATTCTCCTGTCTCAGCCTCCAGAGTAGCTGGGATTACAAGCGTGTGTCACTAAGCCCGCCTAATTTTTATATTTTTAGTAGAGGTAGGGGTTTCACTGTGTTGTCCAGGCTGATCTCGAACTCCTGACCTCAAGTGATCCACCAGCCTTGGCCTCCCTAAGTGCTGGGATTAAAGGCATGAGCCACCACACCCGGCCACCAATGAGTTAAAGAAAAAAAAAATCACAATGGAGGTTATAAAATATTTGGAACTGAATAACAACGAAAGCACTATATATCAAATTTATGGGAGTCAATGAAGACAAGAATTATAGAGAAATTTATAGTCTTAAATCCGTGTGTTAAATATTGAAAATAGATGAGTTAAGTATTCAAAAAGTAAGAAAAAGAAAAACAGATTAAATTAAAAGAAAATAGAAAAGAATAAATGAGAGTAAAAGCAATGGGAAAAACTATTAATGATCTGCAAAATTAAAAGCTGGTAGTTGCATTACTAATAGAACAGGAAAATCTCAAGCAAGGATGCCCGATTAGAAAGAGAAAGGGATGAACTACACATACAAAAAAGAATACTACAAAAAACTGAATTCTTATACATTCAAAAACTTAGATAACATGAAAAATTATATATAAGTATATAGATAAAAACAGAAATAGGTATGTATACTCAAACATACATAGATATGCGTATACATGCAAAATTTACCCAAGAAAACATAAGAACATCTGAATAAACCAATCACCATTAAGTAAACTGAACTGCTAGTCAATAGTTGGTTTTCCATATAGAAAGAGATAAAATTGAATACCCAGCTCATACTGTACACAAAAATAAACTCCAGAAAAATTAAATGCCTATAAGTAAAAAAATCCCAAACTTTTATAATTATCATAATATAATGTAAAAGAATATGTTTAGGAATTTAGAGTAAAGACTAATATCTTAAGCCCTCAAAAAAGCAAAAATCGTAAAGAAACAAATTGATAAACTTGACTACATAGAGATTAAAATTTCTAAATTACAATACACAGCAAAACACACAAGTAACAAACTGGAAGAAGATAGTTTGCTAGTGATATGGATTTGAATGCAGGATACAATTCCTATAATCATTAAGAAAAAAGACAAACATACCATTAGAAAAATTAGTCAAAATATATGAATGAGCAATGCACAGAGGAAACATAATGTCCCTAACAATTGGTCAAATGCAAAGTTTAAACTATAAGGTATCATCAGGTAAGCTAAATAATACCAAATGTGGAAGAGATTATGAGGAAACATTTGCTCTCATACAGTGCTGGTAGGAGCATAAATTGATACAATCACTTTGAAGAGGAATTTGGTAATTAAAAATGTGACTATCTTTTAGTTCAACAATTTCATTCCTAGTCAGATATCTTCCAATCTCATCACATTCTCATCCTCCTGAAAAAGAAAACCAAACCAAATCCAAATGGCTTTACAAGTTATTTTATCAAACCCTAAAAAGAAAAGAAAACCCAGAGAATCTCATCCTATATTAACCAAACAGTTTCAAGAAATTGGGGAAAAGTGAAAAATTATCCTGTTCATTTTATATGGTAACTTTGTTATAAAAGATAGGATAACTTTGATACCAAAACCAGAAATTCTCACATGTCCTTACAAGAAGAATAGTACAAAAATGCTCACTGCAATATTAGTCGAAATAGCCAATATTTACAAAATGGAAATTTCCATTAGTAAGGAAATGGATACATTATAGAATGTTCTCATTATGGACTACTACGCAGCAGTTAAAATGAATGAACTACTACTCAGTCATAAAAAGGAACAAATTAATGGCATTTACAGCAACACAGATGGAATTGGAGACTATTATTCCAAGTGAAGTAACTCAGGAACGGAAAATCAAACATAGTATGTTCTCACTCATAAGTAGGAGCTAAGCCATGAGGATGCAAAGGCATAAGAATGACACAGTGGACTCTGAGGACTCAGAGGGAAAGGGTGGGAAGGGGGTGAGGAATAAAAGACTACAACTTGGGTTGTAGTCTTTATACTGCTTGGGTGACAGGTGCACCAAACTCTCACAAATCACCACTAAAGAACTTACTCATGTAAGCAAATACCACCTATTTCCCAAAAACCTATGGAAGTAAAAATTTTTTTAAAAAAGTTAAATGAACTAGAGCCATGTGTATCAACGTAGACGGCAAAAACACAAAAATGACAAAAATAAGTTAAGAACACTAAAGTTGGTATATTTGTGTAAAACAATAGGTTGCTACATGTTCTATACATGCACGCACACACACACACATACACACACACCACACCGCACCAAATACACTTTAGTGGAGAGGAAAGGAGGAAAATGAAATCAGGGAGAGGTACAATAAGCTTCAACTTGGCTGGAGAAAAAAGTGAAAGATTCAAACAAAACCAAGTTTTCTCTGACTCTTTCTGCCCAGTCCAGTGCCCCTAGTCAGGGCCTTCCCCAGGATACCAGTGCAGGAACAGCATTTTCTTTCACCAAATTTGAATCATTTGCACATATTGCATCATCAGTAAATCAGCCAGCATCCCATAGGGCACTTTGATGCAGCCAAAATATTTTAAGTTTCTCATCCTTCTCCCTTTCTAAAGACCAAAAGACTACAGCTGGCTGCTCTGGCTTCTGGCAGCCATGAGAATTCTTTTATTATTGCCTGGGACCCCGGCAAACAAACATCTCTAGTCTTCTCTTTCCTTTCCAGGCTCTGCATTCATCTTCCGAGACCTGACCACATACAAAAGTTAGTGTGCCCTGCTTCTCCTTGGAGGGCCCAGTGCCTTGGTGGGAAATTCCTTCTGGACAGTACAGCATAGAATTCAGAGTGCAGTCTCTAGAGTCCTACTCTGTCTGTGTCTGTGGACAAGGCACCTCACTTCTATGTGCCTCAATTTCAGCCTCCATGAAATGGAAATAAATATAGGACCTCCTGGGAAATGTTTTGGGAAGCTTAAGTAATAAGAGCTCACCTTTGGTACATGCTTACTCTGTGTCAGTTACCAAGCTAAATGCTCCACCTGTTTTATCTAGCCCTCTCAGCAATGCAATGAGGTAGACATTTTTGTCTCTCCTTTCAACAGACGGAGAAATGAAAATATTCTGTTTAAAGTCACACAGTCAGAAAGCAGCTTTGGTTTTGGGTCTTTGACCATTATGCTACATTGCCTCCCTGTCTAAGTGAGACAAGAAGAACCTCATGCAGTATTTCACAGAGTGCTTGGGATACAAAAAACACTCTACAAGGGTTAGATGTTGTAGTCGAGAGCCATACTCAGGCTATGCAGCATATAAACACGAAGTTTCCAGGTCCCGTCCATCAAGTGGGTCACTGATCATGACTCACTCCTGCAGACAAACCTGTGAGAGAGATCTGCTTATGAAAGGAAGTGTAAGACAGGTAAGAGAGCTGTCTATTTTCATCACTATGGCTCTGCCCCCATAAACCCATTCCATGAGCTTTCTGGCAGTAAGGATCACAGCCTAGCAATGAGCATCTGCCTTAACTTGCTTGTTTCATAGTCTTTAGTCGTCTAAGCATCATAATATTGCAAGCTCTTCAAAGGTAGCGACTTCTCATGTGTCACCTCCTCCCTGCCCACCTCAGCCTCTCTGTTTTCACTGATGATGTGCTTATTTTGTCTTAAATCAATAAATGGTTAGATTATTTAGAGATAAGTTGTTTCAACCTAAAAGACTGAGAATCTATGGAATAAGTCGAATTTTTGAAGTAAGGAGTCAACTGGGATGCTGCTTTGGTGTCTGTGGAAACTGAAGAATAAATTAATAGGAAATTCCTCCCTAAACTAACTGATTCAATAAATAGAGAACACTTACATCAATTTCAGTATGCTCACATAAAGGAATATTATACAATCAATAAAAATTATAGTTATAAATAAGAGGGTTTGTTTGTTTGTTTGTTTGTTTTGAGATAGGGTCTTGCTCTGTCACTCAGACTGGAACTCAGTGGCTCAATCTCAGCTCAATGAAACCTCTACCTCTTGGGTTCAAATGATTTTCATGCCTCAGCCTCCGGAGTAGTTGGAATTACAGGCACACATTACCATACTCTGCTAATTTTCATATTTTTAGTAGAGACAGCGTTTCTCCATGTTGCTGAGGCTGGTCTGGAACTCCTGGCCTCAAGTGATCCACCTGCCTTGGCCTCCCAAAGTGTTGGGATTACAGGAGTGAACCACCCGCACCCGATCAAGAGCTTTTAATAACAGATGTTAAAGCAAACTAAATATGGCCTAAGAAGGACTCTGTACTTCTATATTTGAGCCCTTGTGGATGAAGAGTAACTTAGCTTAATAGTCTGACAAAATTGAAAACCTAACTTAATAGTATGCACCTGTAACAATGTCTGAGTGTTGGCCAGTCCCAACGGCCATACTTCAACCACTCAAAGACTACTGAATGTTCAAACTATTCAAATAAGGCAAACACCGAGCTGTAACCAACCTCACTCTTTCTGTACCTCATTTCTAATTTCTTTATGTCATCTTATTTTGTGTATAAATTTGTTCTGACCATGAGGCACCCCTGGAGTCTCTGTGAATCTGGTGTGATTCTGGGGGCTGCCCGAATCATGAATCGTTCATTACTCAATGAAACTCTTTTAAATTTAATTCAGCTGAAATTTTTCTTTTATCATAGAGAAGAATGTTTATGATACAATGTTAAGCAGAAAAGTAGGATACATAATTACACATAAAATGCAATCTCAGCTGTACAGAACATAAGCACAGAAGAAAGAATGGAAGGAAGTATGGTAAATTCACAGTATTTGTCTGAATGGTGAGATTCTGAATGATTTGTACTTTTTCTTCAGACTTTTCTGTGCTTCTAAAATTTTACAATAAGCATTTACTTATTGTATTAACTGAAAATGTTAACTTTTCAAATGGTTCCTTCATAGAATGCAGCTTCCTAGGCACACTGGTACCTCCTCTTCTCCCTCCACCAAAGACAGTGAAAGAATGGAGTCTGAAAGCTTGATCTGGGCTTTCACTCTCCCAGCCACTGGTTAGAGGAGCTTGGCTGAGCTCTTGTAAGCTTCAGTTTCTTCTTTAGATAAATAGGAATATAGGAATAATAGCTCCTCCTTACCCAGATATTGTTAAGGACCACCTGTGATGGAACAGAAGTAGAAGCACTTTGTAAATCCAAGTACCATCTAAACCTTAGCTGGTTGTATTTGCTCTGCTGTGATAGCACAGTTTTTTACTATTGTACCCCCGCCCCCAACACACACACACACACACACACACACACGCACATACACACACACACATTGACTCATATAGGCCTTTCCACCTCTACATGCTTTTATGGGAGAGAACACTTACCATGGCTGCCTTTTATCTCCTCCTATCCCAGGCCACACACTGCTAGTCTCGCCTCTCCAGTGGCCTGCTGCTGAGGGGCCCAGAGCCACACCTGCTTATCTTAGGTGGTAGCGGGTGGGGGTGGTTATTGTTGGAACAGAAGAAGGGTGACATCATCCTGGGTGCTGCTCATGAAGTGACCACAGGGCAGGGGCAGCCAAAGGCAAGTGCAGAAAGAAAAGCAAACACAGGAAAGGAAGCACCAGAGTCGAGAGCAGGGAGGGTGACATTTCAGGAACTGCAGCTTCTATAGCTCTAGGCTCCCCATAGGGACCTGCCAGTTCTAGACAGAGAAAGCTTTGTTGCTCATCTGGTTGACCTCTCAAGATTAGCCCTGTTGGTCAGAACTCAACGCACCATCCAGAGCAACACCTTAGTGAACTGTAGCTTTTTATAAACCTTATATATTGCAAAATATTTGGACATATATTTTCTCTCTTGATCCTCACAACACTGCTATGAGAAGTGTATCTTCTCCATCCTAGATCCGGGATAATTTAAATGCATTATTCAAGGTTACACATTCTACTACCAATAATTCATTTGGATCGTAGCTAATCTAACTATGCCTGGTGCTAATTCTTCTAGTCTCCAGGTGACAAATGTCTTGCTATGTAAAGACCCAGCTCTGTTTTTTTGTTTTAATAAATTGTAGGAATTATATATAATACTTGGAGTTGGCCAGAAACAGTGGCTCACACCTGTAATCCCAGCACTTTGGGAGGCTGAGGTGGGTGGATCACCTGAGGTCAGGAGTTCAAGACCAACCTGGCCAACATGGGGAAACCCCATCTCTACTAAAAAAAAAAAAAAAGAAAATACAAAAATTAGCTGCATATCATGGCAGGAGCTTGAGGCAGGGGAATCACTTGAACCCAGGAGGCAGAGGTTGCACTGAGTTGAGATCGCATCATTGCATTCCAGCCTGGACAACACAGTGAGACTTTTAAAAAAAAGGAGTCATTCATTCATTTCCATAGTTATTAAGAGCCCATAGTGCATCAAACACTGTTCCTTGCAACAGAGGGTTGGAAGAATAAGGATGAATTATACAGGACTGGTATCTCACTATCTTTCTCTTCCTCTTTCTTTACAGCAAAAATACATCTGTCAAACCTCTCTCCTCTCTACTCTTTCATTATCTCTCTCCTGGACTGTTTCAGCAGGCTCATAAGTGGTCCGCCAGCCTGCAGCCCTGCCCTGTGCTTGTCTATCTTTTTATAACCACTCAGGGCCATCCCTAACCCTCTGGGTTAGCCCTCCACTTGTTCAATATGGCTGCTGGATAAAAAACAAGATCTTAAGATGGGCTGCAGGGGTCCCTCTGGGTCTGTGCCCTCCCTCAGCCACCATGTCTTTTCCATTCTCCCTGAATTTTAATACTGTCCTTCTGGTAGGCAACCACTCCCAGGCCTCCAACACAGCTGCCTTTGCCCATTCCCAGCATTTGCATACACAACTTTCTCTGCCTGGCTTACTCCTTTCTTAGTCTTGCCTAGCAAATCTCTATTTAGCTTTTACAACAGAGCTCAGATGGTCCCTTCTTCTACTATACATTTCTGATAGTCTTCCCTAACTCGCAGAAGCCCCCATCTCCTCATGTGGAGTTAACTTCTTGTCATGTTGTACTATAAACCTTTTATTATTATTATTATCATTATTATTATTATTTTCTAGTCAGAGTCTCACTGTGTCACCCAGGCTGGAGTGCAGTGGTGCAATCTCAGCTCACTGCAACTTCTGCCTTCCGGGTTCAAGCGATTCCCCGGCTTCAGCCTCCCAAGTAGCTGAGACTACAGGCCCCCACCACCACGCCCAGCTAATTTTTATATTTTTAGTAGAGATGGGGTTTCACCATGTTGGCCAGGCTGGTTGAAAACTCCTGATCTCAGGTGATCCACACTCCTTGGCCTCCCAAAGTGCTGGGATGACAGGCGTGAGCCACCTCGCCCGGCCCATATAAACCTTTTAAACCTGTTTTTCTATCCTTCTAGATGAATCCCCTAAAGAGATTATAGTCACATCTTAACTCCTAGCTCACAGTTTGCCTGGCACATAGTAGAGACTCAATAGTTTTAAATTGGATTAATTGAATTGAGAGAACAAACTGTATTTTTAATCATAACTTACTCCTCACCTAAGAAGACAAATCTTCTGTTGTCTTCATATATCCTTTAGCCTGGCAGGGGGCAGGGAGGAGAAGGGAGCTTGTGATTCCGTAGGTTTCACAAGAGTTTGAATGTTTGTGTCCCCTCCAAAATTCATGTTGAATAAGAACATGGTAATATTCAAAGGTGGTGCAATATTTCAATGTAACACAAGCCCCGGCTTACAATGTTTCAACTTTACCATAATGCAAAAGTGATACGCATTGAGTAGAAACTGTACTTAACCATACAACCATTCTGTTTTTTCCTTTTAGTACAGTATTCAATAAATCACATGAGATAGTCAACACTTTATTATAAAATAAGCTTTGTGTTGATGATTTTGCCACCTATAGGCTAATGTAAGTGTTCTCAGCACACGTAAGGCAGGCTAGGCTAAACTATATATGTTTGATAGGTTACACGTATTAAATGTATTTTTGACTTAATATTTTCAACTTACAATGGGTTTATCAGGACACAGCCCCATTATAAGTTGAGGAGCATCAGAAGTATTAAGAGGTGGGGCCTTTAGAAAGTGATTAGGCCATGAGGGTTCCTGCCTCATGAATGAGATTAAGGCCTTTATAAAAGGGGCTTTCTGGCCAGGCAGTGGCTCATGCCTGCAATCTCAGCACTTTGGGAGGCCAAGGCGGGCGGATCACCTGAGGTCAAGAGTTTGAGACCAGCCTTGCCAACATGGTGAAACCCCGTCTCTACTAAAAATACAAAATTAGCTGGGCGTGGTGGTGCACTCTTATAATCCCAGCTACTTGGGAGGATGAGGCAAGAGAATTGCTTGAACCCAGGAGGCGGAGGTTGCAGTGAGCCAGGATCATAACACTGCACTGAAGACTCTGTCTCAAAAAAAAAAAGAACAGAGGCTTTCTATAGCATTTGCCATTTTTGTCCTTACATTCCTTTTGTTATGTGAGGGCATAACATTCATCCCTTCTGAAGGATGCAGCAACAAGGTGCCGTCTTAGAAGCAGAGTGGGGGCCATCTCCAGACATCAAACCTGCTGGCTCCCTGACCTTGGACTTCTCAGCCTCCAGAATTGTGAAAAATACATTCTATTTTTTAAACAAATTATCCAGTATATTCTATTGTGTTATAGCAGCACAAACGGACTAAGACAACATATTATCTGTTTTAATGTGTTAAACTTAAAACCATTCTTTATGCTCATCCATGTTCATTACATGTTTGTTGAAAGTAAATTTTGTGTGCATGTGTGTGTGAATTTTAATTTTGTGGATTTTGTGAATTTTTAATGTTGTGAATTGTGTGAAAGTGAATTTTTGTGTGTGTGAATTTTTAAAAGCAGCAGTTTTTGAACATCTACTACCAGCTCTGCCCTAGGGGGTATACAGCAGGATTAGACGTGCTCTGTACCTGCAAGGACACAAGGCTGTCCTCGAGAATAGGATCTGAGCGCTTGGGCAGGAGAATGCTGGAGCCAGAAGTCCAAGTTTGGGGAAGAATGAACAGTAAGGAGGAACCACTGAATCCAGGGGGACAGACAAGCTATCTCAGGGATAGGAAGGTAGGGCCAAGAACACAAATTCAAACCTTGAGTCCTGGGCTCCCTGAGGTCTAAGCAGAGGAAGAAGAGCATTCTAGAGTAGAGTGCAAATTGCAGCAGAGAGGTCAGAGGCAGAAAAGACAATCACATTGGACAGTAAGACATATTCTCTAAGTGCAGACTGGTTGGACTCTAACTATCAAGAGGCAGGGGCCATTTCTACAACTCGTTTTATAGGTCAGTAAGTATTTTTCCACTGTTGTATTTTCACCAACGGATTGACAAGAAGACACAAACAGGTTGGGTGAGGCCCTTAAGCCAGAGCAGATCCATTTCTCTCCATCAAGGTAAGAACAGGAGGAGGGGCAAGTCTCCACCCCTGCACCTCCAAAGTCAGCTCCCTGGGTGTTATTCAGCACCACCACATCAGTATTCCAACCCCAGAGTTCCTCCAAATACCCATGTAAACATTCATTTGTATTTAAATTGTGCTCCTCTGGATTCAGACTCTTTCTCTGAAAACTCTAACAATCCAATTATCAAGAAAACCAACATGTCATTTCTAAGCCTGGTGGTAGAGACCTTCTCCTCTCCCAGGAAACTCCTTGTTCAGCATGAAGCAGCTTCAGGTGTCCCAGTCTGGATAGGTTTGGTCAGCATCCCAGCACATTCAAGGAAAAAACTGAAAATATTTGTGTTCCTTAGTAGGAAAGGATGAGGGTCAAGGAAGCATGCTAGCAAACCATTGCATTCATTTTAATGCGTAGAGAGGGAAGGGTGGTCAAGGAAAACTTTAGAGAAGAAAAGCCTTGTAAAAACTGCTGGAGGTGCTGCAAAGAGCTCTGCTCTGGAATTAGACAGAGCTGGCTTTGAATCCCAGCATGGTGGCTTCTTAGCTCTCTGAGCTTCAATTCATCTACATCTCTATACAGCGAGGTCAAAGGGTTTCAGTGACCTGGGCTAATACGTGCCTTGTATGGTTGTCTTGATGATTAAATGAAGCAATGTATATGAATATTCCTGGCACAAAGTGGACATTCAGGAAATGCTTTTCCCTTCCTTGTGAAGGCTGGGAATGCTGATTGGTAGAAAGTGAACTAAATCTATTCGCTCTGCAGTATCAGTGGGATGTTCCCTCCCTACTTACTAGAAACTAAACCAAGTCAAAGGAAGAAAATGGAGAAAACAAAGAAAGGGCTAGGAGAAAAACAATTAACACAAACATTTCAAGTTCTGCATACACGAGTCAGAGCTCCCACACCCAAGCAGACCTTGGTGTCATAGATTCCAGATTGCAACTGTAGCAGACAGCCAAACTATTAGGTCACTCTTCTTGAGGATCTCACATGGCTAAGGAGTATTCTTTCTAACAGATGTTTAAAACCCAAATACTTTCAACGACCTTCAGCCAACATCTCCATAGAATCTGGTTGGCCAAGATGCCTTCACTTACCCCCTTCTTGTCAGCCAGCCCGACAACCTCCTTCAGTGGAGGGAAGAAGAATCCTTCCACTAGATATTTTGGGAGTGGGTTAGATGAAGAAATTGGGACACAGCGAAGAACCTGGCCAAGAAGCATGAAAAGCTGATCTTATTACTGTTCTCCTTGGATGTGGTTTGAAACCTGTCCCATCTCAGGCTGCTCATTTCCTCATTAGTAAAACAAAGATATTACCCATGTAGCTCACACATGTCTGGGCCAGGAGTAATAGGGGCTTACATTCATGTAGCCCCCAAGCATATTCACATCCTTTTTTTTTTTAAGATCTTCACAATATTGTTGAAAGGAAAGCTGGGAAAATGGCAGTTTCTCCCCTTCACAGCTGAGGCATCTGAAATTCAGAGAATTTAAGTGTCTTCTCAAGAGCAAGTCAGGAGTAGAACTGGCCCCAATCCCAATGCCCATTCCACTCCAACCCACTGCCAATTTTTTGCTATAAAAATGCAATTGATTGTAAAGTATTCATAAAATATGGTGTTTCTTTTTATATAATTTTATTGTTTCTCATTTTAACCAAAGTATTGCATATTCATCATAGAAAATTTAGAAAGAACAAATAAGTAAAGGGAAGAAAATCATGATTACCCGTAACTTCACTGAAATATAATGTTGTTTAAAGAAAAAGTAAAAAGATAATATGCCATTGTGCTAATCACCTAATATTCAATCCTGAGATCACCAAAGATGATAGGGTTCAAGAGTTACACCGGGCAGCGACCAGAGACTATGCTCTTGGGGAGGGAGAGGCTCATGAGGAGAGCTGTAGCAGCAGTTAAAGGAAAAAGTAGTGTCGGAGTTTTAATGCAGACAGATCTGTATGCTGTGGGGAAAGGCCAGCGGAGAGGGATGCAGCTGCTGCTCCAGCAGGGAAAGAAGAGAGCTGGAGTGACCCCCCTCTCAAGAGGTAGGGCCCATGTGGAGAAACAGCACTATTGACTTTTTGTCCATATTATCAGGAGAGACACAGGGTGGAAGATGGGAGAGATGGTGATGGGTCTCTAGAAGTTCTTTACTGATTTCCTCTTTGTGAAATTGTTTTCTTTAGTGATGGAGGAGGCAAGGTCTATCTGAAAGTATAAGGAAGATAACTGAGGGTTTCAGGAGACAAGGAGAGAGTAGAAACAGTTGTCTCCGATAAAGAAAGAGAAAACAGTAGTGAGGGCTCTGGTGAAGACCTCAGTCTGGTCTTATGTTTTCTCCAGCTACACAGGCATAGGCTTGGAGTAGATAACGAGTTGGATATAATCAGCCTGTGGCTAAGCAAGCCAGAATGAAGATCTAGGAGAGAAACTAGGAAGGTGGAGGTGTGCAAAGGAAGTGAAATGGTAAGGAAAAAAGAGAAGGTTTCTGGAAATTTCGAGAGAGACATAATGTTGGTGGATCCATGGCTAATAGGTGAAGAAGGGCTATTGGAGCTTGTGTAGAAAAGCATGTGAGCTAGAAAGAGAGGAGTGGTCAGGAGATGAGTGTTTAAAATTGTGATTGCTGGTGGCACTGCAGTTATTAATAATGACAAGGTCTAGGCTTTGACCTTGAAAGTGAGCAGCTGAACTAGGGTAGGACAGAATCATCGGCAAGACAAGATCAGGGAATTGAGAGGACCAAGAAAAGTAAAGATTCTTTAATTCACCTTTAAAAATGTATTGGGAGCATCGTGTATATTTATAATGAAATTACCAAGAATTAAGATGGAATAGTGTTGGAGACTGTAAAGTGAGACAGAACTTAAAATTGTGGAGAAAATGTGGTAGTGACCCAAAGATAAGGAGAAGACTTTGCACTATACATTACTGGGTATTGGATCTTGGAACCCTGACATTCAAAAGCACTTATATGTGATGTTACTTAATTTGGTTTTTTTGTTTGTTTGTTTGTTTGTTTAAGGCAGAGTCTCACTCTGCTGCCCAGGCTGGAGTGCAATGGCATGATCTCAGTTCATTGCAGCATTTACCTCCTGGGTACAAGTGATTCTAGTGCCTCAGCCTCCCAAGTAGCTAGGATTACAGGCATGCACTACCACTCCGGGCTAATTTTTGTATTTTTTGTAGAGACGGGGTTTTACCATGTTGCCCAGGCTGGTCTTGAACTCTTGACATCAAGAGATCTGCCCGCCTCAGCCTCCCAAAGTGCTGGGATTACAGACATGAGCAACAGCACCCGGCCTGATATGACTTAATTTGAAATTATTTAGGAATAGAAATTTTTTTCCAATGGATTAAGAAAAGCAAATAAATGAGCAAAGAATATAAAATCTTAAAATGCATACATTCTCAGCCTCCTCCATTGAAGAAATTCTATCATTTTAAGGTGTAGAGCTTCCACTAAAGAGTAATGAGTTTTGTTACCGCAGACATTTAAATTACTGGTGATCACCCTGAACTAGTGGAAGTTTTGTTAAAGCAGGTCAATTTCCCTTAAAATGTAGGGGTTTGTTTTGTTTTGTTTTGTTTTGTTTTTGAGACAGAGTCTCGCTGTGTCGCCCAGGCTGGAGTGCAGTGGCATGATCTTGGCTCACTGCAGCCTCCACCTTCTGGGTTCAAGCGATTCTCATGCCTCAGCCTCCCCAGTAGCTGTAGCTGGGATTACAGGTTTGTGCTACTACACCTGGCTCAGAGGAGATGCTTTTTTTTTTTTTTTCCTTTGTGTTGTTTTTTGAAACAGAGTCTCGCTCTGTCACCCAGGCTGGATTGCAGTGGTGCGATATTGGCCCACTGCAACCTCCACCTCTCAGGTTCAAATGATTCTCCTGCCTCAGCCTCCTGAGTGGCTGGGACCACAGGTGCCTGCCACCACACCCGGCTACTTTCTGTATTTTTAGTAAAGATGGGGTTTCACCATATTGGCCAGGCTGGTCTCAAACTCCTGACCTCAGATAATTCACCTGTCTCAGCCTCCCAAAATGCTGAGATTACAGGCATGAGCCACCGCGCATGGCCAGAAATGCTTCTTAAACTCAGATGTGGAGGGTGAACATGAGGATAAACTTGTAAAAACATGTCAGGGAATACCATTACAAAGATACAAGAGTAACAGACTTAGAAGTTCAGAGAGTGGCAACTAACTCCCAGCAGGTTGAAGAGAAGACACCATGAGGATAGGTAAAAGAAGAGTCTAGAACAGTAGCTCTCAATCCTTAGCTTGCAATAACATCAACTGTGTTGCTTGCTGAAATGCAGGTCCCTCCCAATCTGATGCACGCCAGCTTAGTACTTCGCGAACTCCTCGTCTAAAGAAGTAGAGAGTGCCAGCCCACGATGGGCTCAGGGCATGGTACAGAGCTTAGATTTTAATCTCTACAAGATGGGAAATTATTGAAGCATTTCTCACCAAATGTACCAGAGGAAAAACAAGTGTGTCTTCATGGCTAAATGTATTTCAAATCCACATTTTCCCCCTCTTAGCCTAAGCAAGGAGCTTTCCAACATTCCAGGAAACTATAACCTTCCTTGGTATCATTAACAGATATTAGAAATAGGATCTAGCACACAGGAGGTTCTTAATAAACGCTAAATAAATAAATAATAAGTAAATAAAATGTGGTTTATATAATACTGTCACCTCCACTCAATATCACTCCAAAATTAATATTGCTTTCTTTTAAAGGCCTTATATATTCCTAAAGTTCCTTTTCAAACTCTAAACCCATTCAGAAAGCCTTTGGATTCAGCATGCCTTCCTTCACCAAATTTATAGGAAGGACAATCTTGAGCCATCTGGTGCCTATTTAATTTTTAACCACCTCTCCCTTGAAATATTTCTTTCTTCATTCTTATTTTGTCCTAAAAACTTGGCTATGAGCTAAACTGCACCATCTGTGACTTCCAGTAAATACAACTGTTGCTAATGAAATTACCCAGTTTCATCATTTTGATTTAAATGCCTTGCCTGTTTTTCTTCTGACCTTTTGTTGCTTGCCATCAAACTCAAGCTTTTGTGAATTCAGATACATACGTCCATGTAGGTCAGTCTTGAGGAATAAATCTTCTCTGTGAAGCACAAGAACCTGGGCCAAGCCCGCTCAGCAGGCTGACATGGGAGGTGGGGGCCGGGGCTGTGCAGAGAAATATAGATGGCACTTGTGCCCGTCCGCTCAATGTGCGCAGGGCCCCAGGGCAGACCCCTGCCATGTGACCAAGTGGCCACTCGGTCTGGCTCTCCGGCCTCCCATTTGTTAGGATGCTGATGATATTAATGAGTTGGGGTGTTGGAGCCCATTCCTTGGCCTTTGGTGTCGGTTCCTCCCTGCACAGGAGTGCTTGACCTGATTGAAGAAAAGGAAAGTTCAGAGATTCTAAACTTTGCCCAAGTGGAGAGAAGGCCTTCCAGAAAAGGAGAAACTTTTGAAGAAATCAGGTCCTTTCACTGCCCAGGACAATGCTTTCATTTAGGTAGCAAACCACTGTTTTTATCATGACCCTATCAAGGGAATAAAAGAGAATGAAAGACGTTCGTCCATCAAGTCATTCAGTCATCAAATTGTTATCAGTACTATTGTCTATATATCAGATAATTAAATAGTGGAGGTTATTACTAGTAATTGCATTGGCTAACACTCATTGAGTCTTCACTATGTAGCAGGCACCGTGCTATGCCCCTTACCTAATCAGTTCATTTAACCCTCATAACAATCCTATAGCTGGGAACTGTTATTATTCCCACATGACAGTGAAGAAGTGAGGCTTAAAGAGGTTAAGCCACTTGTCCAGAGTCCCACAGATTCTAACTCATGCTCATAAACTTGCTGCTTTATTACTTTGCATTTACTGGTGCTCTCTTCCATGCCAGATACTGTGCTGGGAACTGGGGATGCAAAAATGACAAAGATGTAGTCCTTGCCCACTTTCCAGGGAATCAAGAGATAAAAATGCAAATATGCCATCTGAGTGAAGCTACAACAAAGTAGGAAAAATATTCTGGGGTCGCAGAAAGAGAAGGGATTCTGTCTGGGGGAGCCAAGGAAAGATTCACAGCAAGGAGACATGAGATCTAGGTTCGAAGGGAGATGGTGGCCCTGGCAGAAGGAAAGAGACATCCAAAGGAGTGGAAGTGTATGAACAACGGGCCAAGGGGAAGGAGCTTCTGTGTGGGTGAGGATGGGTGGGAGGGTTAAAGGACTGAGTGGTGTCCTTGCCCAGACTGAAGAGACTGGGATGGTGGGGGGAGTCAACCCCACAACTTTACACAAAAACTGTCTGTCAGTGGGTCTCTACAATCACCAGAGGTGGGGTGGAAGTGGGGTGGAAGGTGGGGATGGGGTAGAAGGTGTCTCCAAAGCATCCCAGCACATCTGGTTAGCATTTAACCTAAGAAGCAGCAGGACTCAGCTTTCATTGCTGAATTTTCATTAGCCTTAAGGACTCGCCTGTGCCCTCAAGGTGGTTAAACGCTCAGGACAGTGAGGATATACCCAATAGGCCCAAAGGAGGTTAAGCTGCAGCGCCACAACTCCCCGATTGTCCGTTATCTTCACTTTAATCTCTCCCTCTCTTCTAACTTCAGGATGCTGCTCCTAATGACCGGGAAGGAGATCTGTAAGTCAAAGCTATTTTTAGTTCCACCAACAGTAAAGATATGTTCATTCTCCGTAAGTGTGTCATCAATGTAGTATGACTTCAGTGAAGACAAAATCTTCACAATTCCAAACGCACCCCCCGCCCCCGATGCTGTCATCAGTTTCCACATCGCTTCCTTCTTAGGACCAGGCTTTAAAGGCTAATGCTGATAAGAGAACCCTACCGAGAAGGACTGACACCAGGAACAACTTCATCAGGAGCATGCATCAGATCAGCCAATCTCCTCCTAGGACCCTGGGGAAAGGGACAGGTGGGACCAAAAAAGCTTTCTTGTCCTGGAACAAGGGTCAGTAAATACTTTCTCTAGAGGACCTGACAGTAAATATTTTAGGCTCTGTGGGCCACTTGGTCTTTGTCACAACTACATAATTCTGCTATTGTAGCATGAACACAGCCATGGACAACGGGTGAATGAATGAATGAATGAATGTGACTGTGCTCCAATAAAACTTTATTTGCAAAAATTGGGCATGCAGGCCAGATTTGGTCCACTGGCCATAGTTTGCTAACCACTAAGACAGGTCAATGGGCACCTGTACAGAGAAATAGGATGTCAATCTGAAAAGAGCTCATGGGATGCTGAAAGTGGGATCTACCTAATGAATTTGGTTGCGGTCAGCCCCCAAACATGTTACAGCTCCCCGAGGGTGCTTGTGGGAACAGTCCCCTTTTCTGACCTCCAAGACACAGCCTCAGTGTCATCCTGGCTTCATTCCTCATTTTCAATTAATCCAATCTACCACTAATGCTGTGGGGCGACAGCATTTTCAATTAATCCAGTATATTGCTATTTTCTCCAATGAAATCTCTAAAACCATCTAAAGCTCAAGAGGTTAAGAAATATGTTCATAGTTATCTACATAGCAGTAAGTGACAAAGCCAGGACTTAAACCACGTATGTCAGACACTAAAAACAGATGAACATCCTCACTGCATCTTTACTTTCCAGGAGCCCCTGGGAAATATGTTTGGCATAAAGCCGGCCATGGCAGCCTCACACGGCATCTCTGGGAACCCTTCCCAATGACCCTCACCTTCTGTACTCATAGCTGAACCCCCTGCCGACCCCAAGGGAGATACTCAAGAAATAAGACCCATGTTTAAATATAAGTGCAGGTGGTTGTGGGTGCTGGGATTCCAGGCATACAGTCAAACTGTACTATGTAAATAGATAAGTCAGAATGTGAGCTTTTAAATCAAAGGTGTAAGTTTAAAAGTAACTTTGTAAGAAGGTTAAATCGAAAGTTAAATTTTTAATTTTAAGAGCAGGGTCTGAAACAAGTGTCTATGAGTCGGCAGGAGAAAAAACTATTATTTTATAATAGCCGAACTTTAATGATACATACGTTGTCAACTTCTGAAAATGTTTGAGGTGGCTTAAATATACATGTAAGTGATTAAGACAGTGGTAAAAGAATAACCTAAGTAGTAAAAGGGGAGAGATGGTTGAACCATGCTGCCAGAGAGTTCACAATCACATGGCGTAATCACAATCACTTAGGCCTCAACAAACACTGTTCTCTCTGGTGCAAAACTCTAAAGCTGTGGCCCTCAAAACTTAGGGTGCCCAGGAATGACCTGGAAAGCCTACGTTAAACAGATGACTGGGATCCCTCTGCAGATTCTGACATAGTAGGTCCTGCCTGGCCCCAAAAATCATTGTTTTCCACACACATTCCTGGTAGTTTTGATGAAGATGGTTTAGTGATCATCCATGACAAATGCTGATTTTCGAGAACTTCATGGCAGGCTCTCTGAACAACACAATCATCGTCATTGTCTCAAGAAGAAACTTAAGCAAAGAAATATTCTTTGAGTGACTTTTCAAAGAACTCAATCCTTGGTAAAAACATTGAGGACAGAGGATTCTATCACTGCCCTGGGAGGACGTTTCCTTCAGGAACTAAGGAAGTTTAGTGCAGATCCTACCTTTCTGGTAATCCCACTCTCTTCAGAGACGGAGCTTGGAGAGCCGAGGTGAATGCATGGTTGGTTTCAGATCTTCATGGTGGGTCTCCACGTTGCCTCCAGAAGAGTGACTCAGTCTGGATCTCTCCACAATATAAGGCCACATGCTTCCCACGTGGACGGTCAAGACACTGGGGTCACAGGGTCCTCTTTCTCCTCTACTCTTTACATCTTGTCATAGCCCCTAAAAAAATCTAATTCCTCTAAGCACCACTCTGCTTGCCCCTCTGAATGCCTGCTGCTCCGGGTGTCCTCTGTGCACCCCAATCTCTCCCTAGTCTACCTCTCTGTGCCCAAGAGACAGGGCATATGGATCCCACCAACAGCTCCTGTGCCTTCTGAACTCTGGTTCCTATTCTACTGAGTCAAAGGGTGGCACCTGCTGCAGTTATTCCTCTGCCAAAGGCTGGGTTCTGAGTGGCCATCCTCTCCAGGTTGTAGTGACAGCCCTCTCCTGTCCCTCTGCAAGCCCAAGAGGTAACAGTTCCCCCATTGATTTTAGCCCTGGGATAGGGCATTTCCTTCGGTGGCGGTCTTTCACCTTACCCGTGCTTTTGTAAATAGTCCTGCTCCTCAATTTCCCCATGCTATGAGCATGGAAAGAGAGATGAAGCTATACTACCGAGAAATAAAAAGGGACCTACTTCACAGTAATTAAAGAAACCCTCATGTGTCTGGGAACGGTAACAACATTATTCGGTAGAAAGGGAGCAACTGAAAACAAAATCATTAGTGGAACTTCGTGCCACAGTTCTAGCAACTATCCCTGCTTCTGTGCGTCTAGGCTATAAATGAGATGATTAATATGAGAGCATATTAAATCTTATTTTTAAAAGGGTCAAAAGTAGTAAATACCTAAAGGAGTGAATTGTGTAAGCAAAACCAATTTTTCTCATCTGTAAAACTTATTATTTTTATTATTATCCTTCAATTTGAACAGTTTACCTATAGGGAGATTGCCTGAAACTATTGCTACAGAATAAAAGATGAAACACTCCTGATTATTGTAAATACAAAATTGCATGCAGGATTGTGTAAAGACAATGCCAGGTTGGACTGCCAGAATGAACCAACAGCGCGTGATGTGCTTCCCCGTGCAGAGAGCCTATGAATGGACGTGCAGTCAGGGAGGTTTCACATCACAAAGTTTCCTATCCCAGAAAAGCAGATGTTCATAGCTCTAGGAATGGAATGCGACCCTTGTGGAGAGCCCGTAAATGGACGCATGGGGGGCGTCTGTCCATATGGATAAGATAGGGCTATACATGCCCTCATCTTGCCACAGCTCTTCTAGGCCTCTTTAGGGTTAAGGCATACTCCCTTCTGAGAATTTCTGGTCTAACCAGTTGTCTAGCTTCATGTCCTGTTTCTGTGGATTGTTTGTAACCAGCTTTTGCTGTATCTGTTACTGCTGATTAATATCTTGCTAATCATAGGTTATGGAAAGACTGTGTTTCCGTTTTAAGGCTCTGTTAGAAATTACTGATGCACACACTATATTGTAAATTCTTATCTCTGTATATTGTACTTCTGCATACAGATGTTATGTTAAAGAATTACTTCATCCCCATGTGACCATCTCACCTCATAATCAAATGACCCTAAATCCCTCACTAACCTACCCCTGCCCTCACTGAACTTAATAATAAATGCTGGCATATCCAGTGCATTGTTGGCACTGCGGGACCAGAAGGTGGTGACTCCCCTGGACCCAGTTTTCACTATCTTTTGTGTGTCTATTATTTCTCGACCTGCCGATCCTCCTGGAAACAAAGAGAGAGCCCCGTTGCATTGTGGGCTGCCGGTCAGATCCCACAATATTTACCAGGTGCTCTTACATGTGTTTTCTTATTTGATGTGTATCTCACACCAGCCTTGGAAAGGGGACAGGACTGTTCCCCTTTATAATGCGGAGAATGATGCTCTGAAACTTTAAGGCATTTGCTCACAAACTCACAGAAGTGATCCAGGCGGATGTTCAGGGCTCTACCCATCATATAAGCCTAATTCAGAGGAGGTTTGCAGTTCTGGGGGCCAATAGGTTTCACACAACAGTCAGTTTGCATTGGTTGGTAGTAACTGTGCTGTGTTGAGAGGATTCTGAGGCTGTCTGGACTCAAGAGAAAAGAGTATCTTAACTAGCAATGTCTGGCAAGACATAGAATTGAGGAGCAATACCATGCCTCCTACAGATTTTCTGCCTTGGCACAGTGTTTGAGATCATGGGCTTTGGAGGGATGAAGGCCTGAGTCAGCACCTGACTCGGTCTCCCCACTCAACCTTCTGAGTCTTGGTTTTCTCATCTGCTATCAAAGGCCATAATATTAACTTTCCCACAGAATTGTTTCTTTTTGTTCTTAACCCAAACTTATTTTCACATGAAAAGAAGCACCACCCTTATCTAAAAGAACAAATCGTGCAGAGAAATCTATGAACAGCATCCATTCTAGACTTAACAATTCAATCAATAAAAGTAGCAAAGTACAGGAGGGGATGAGCTGGGCTTCGAGTTAGGAATGCTGGCATCTGTCCCAGTTTTCCCTTCATAATTTGTTCTAGGGCTATGGAGATGCCCGTAAAGGACTCTCATTCCTATTGCAAGACAAAGAGAATGCAATCCAATGCAATGTTTCAATCATGGAGTCTTTATTGGACACAGGCTGGCATGAGTTGACGGTACTTGAAAATCAGCAAGGTACTTTCCAAAATAATATATAAGCCTTTCTTAAAAGTAGGTCCTGTTTGTCAGTCTTGATGAGTTCTGTCTGACCTATGTAATCATCGGCACATGAGTTCGTTTTTTAAATAACGGTTTCTTAATCTAGAAAATGAGATTGTTGGAACATAAGTTTTTTAAAAAGAGTAATTCTCCTACTGGGAAAAGGAGTATGAGAACTATGTTTGTCAATTTCCTAACTTTCTTGGTATTATATTGTCTTTGTAGTAATGAAAATAATAGTAATAATATCATAATTTAATATCTTTTTGAACCCTTTAGAATCAATTTATTTTTCTCTTCTTATCTTTCTGGTGGCTTTGATTACCTCTCTTACTTTTTAAAATTTGTGTAACACTTCTATTTTTGTAAGCATTCGTTTTCCTTGCAGAATGCAGCGCGTGAGCATTACTTGCATGCTTTGTTCATGATAATAACTGAGATAGGCCAGAAAACCTCCCATCCTGAAATATATCCTCCTCACGCATGAAACTCCATGTTTCTAATAGTGGAATCCGTCCCTCTGACTTGTGTTGTCTTTGCAGCTACAAATGCTCATGGGAGGAACAACAGCTTCAGTCCCTAAACCTTGGTGCAGCTGAGTTTATTAGAGATTTTCCAGACCTTAATAAGAGCCTGTGACAGTACTAAGACCCTGGGGATGGTGAGAAGAAGGCTGGAACCAGGAGGCTGCTGCGTTTTACAGGATACTGGAGCGCAGGTCTCAATCAAAGGCTAGAGTTCAGAAAGACATGCCTCTCAGATCCCTCTACCTTTAAGCATTTTTTTAAATTAATAATTGCATATTGACCATTAAAACCATCACATGTATAGGAGTTTGTTGTCTAAAATTTGTATTATAGATACAATTGAAATGTTTAGCAATCTTTATAAGTAAGAAAATCATTACTACTTGGGTCAGAAGCAATGCAAGTCAAGTTTAGGTCTATGGCTTTTGTTCCTGATCAGTAATATATAGATGATTTGCATTCTCTTACCCTCTCTAAATCTGGAAAGATGCACTTCATAGTGTCTCTAATCTCACACATTTTAACTTGCACTTTTAATTGTTGAAAATGTCATTCTGAAATCCAACAATGAATGAATGAATGTGTATATACTCATCATATACGTGTACACATGCACAAATAAAACCTGTATCTCAGAGCCCACATATCTTGTTTAAGCTGCTCTTTCAGGAAGATTTATGACACTCTGCTTTACAAAGAAAGTTTAAAAGAGAGAAAGAAAACGAAATGAAACAGTGACTGTTCCCTAGTGCAATTACTCTGTCAAATACTCCCCTAGGGAAAGGAATTTGCTCTTATTGTGAAATAAATTAATATAGAAACCAGACTCCTGAGGTAACTTTTCTTTATCCCCAGGCAGTATTTTCCCACTACTGCTCTCAAAATTCACTTTTGGTGATACACATATGGGAGGTTGGAAATAGCTAGAAATTATACGTTTGAATTTTAAATATATTCCCATTTCCATAAATGTTAGCAGCTCCCCAAATTATCAGGGAGTACACAATTGTTTAGAGATCTCCTGCCTCAGAAATCAATTGCTTGTTCTCTTCACCCTCGGTGGGGGGTGGAGGAGGAGAGGGAGCACTTTCTCTTACAATCTTTTCAATCCCACAAATCAGAATTTCTTTCCCAGAAGCTGTCACTTGCCCAGAAAATGTGGAATGACAAGGCCCATTGGGCTGCAAGAAGAGTGTAGACACGCCCAAGCTTAGTTAGTCCTTTTCCCAAAATCCACAACTCAGCATTCACTGGGAACCTTCACTCCCCACATGCCAGCTCAAGCCCTTCGTGATTCCTAATTAGGGGTTCACTGCTCAATTAGTGCCCCATTAGCCTTGTACCATGTTAACTTCAAACCACTGGTCATGTTTCTCTTCACTTCAGCCATATTATGAATGGATAGAACTTACAATCAATCATGGAAACCCTTGCCAGCTGAAATTCACTCTAATCTTAAAACAACATAAGAGCAGTATATGTAAAATCAGTGAGGGACTGTCTTAACCAAACTACAGAGCAAAGCAGGGCCTTTTAGGAGGTCGCTATTCAAGGGGGAAAAATCTGGAATATATAGTGCAAATAAATATCAGGCACATGGAAATGAAGATAATGACTAAATGCTTCATGCTGACCTTTATGATTTGAGAGTCTGTGCCTTCCCTTTCTATGTCATGGAAGCCTTACTGATGAACAGGTAGAAACCTCTTTTTGTTGCTTCCTAGGGACAGACATTTCCATCTCTAAGTTATTTCACTTAGAAACAACTAATATTTATTGAGCTCTTACTTTGTACCAGGCTTTAGTCTATGGGCTTTATATGTTTTAACTTGTTTAATTCACACTGTGCTGAAAGTTATCTTTCCTCTCTCCATTCAATAGGAAAGAAAACTGAGGCTTAAAGACCATAGATACCACTGCACAGAGTAGAAAGCAAGAAGACCCTGAAGACGAGAGGTTCTACGTCCTATGCTACATTGTCTACTAGAAGGATTTTAAAATGCCAACAGGTTTAATAACAGTAAGTATCTTATCTATCATTTATTAAGTGTCTACTACAGTATGTTCTTTTGTGCACATGCACGTGTGTGTGTGTGTGTGTAAGTATAGTGTGTCTGCACTCTTATTTTCCGAACGATGCTGGCTCTTACACACACAAATGAAATAATGTTGGCAGGATAATGAACTGATTAAGAGCACAAGCTGTGGAGTCAGACTCTCAGATCAAACCTCAGCTCCACCACGGCTAGTTGTGTGACCTTGTACAAATTACTTGAACTTTCTAAGCCTCATCTATAAAAATGAAGGCAATAATGGCAACTACTTGGTGGGGTGGTTGTGAGGATGAAAGGAAATAATCTCAGGGAAGGGCTTAGAATGGAGCCCAGTGCATAGTAAAAGTTAAATGAATACTGTAATTATTTTCCTCTGTTGACAGAGAAGAGATTTTTATAGTCAATAGGTAGGCTGGCCTGTATGACTCCTCACTAAAAATATAACTGGTTACATTGTGGTTTCACACCAATAAGCACTAAGAGATGGGAGACTTTTCTTTTTTTATAGTGTTGATTTAGTTTGGCTTCGTTGGGCAGTTCAAAAAGCATATCTTTTGACCCATTCCCGGTATTCTCTGCAAATTGCATGGACTAAAGGAGACAAATCCAGCGAAGGGTGAGAAAGGGCTATAGAAACAGAAAGGAACGCAAAAAACATTGTCTAATTCTAAGAAATTATAAACCACTTTCACTAAAAGCAACATTAAGGCATCATATTCTATTAATTCTTATTATAAACAACACATTCTCAGCATACAGAATTTAGAAAACAGAGAAAGGCACAAAAATTTTTTAAAAACTAAAAGAAGAAAAGAAAAATCAACCTCATAATCTTATCACTGTTGATTTTTTGAGGATAGATAATGAGTCAGGAAATACTGGCATGGACACACCAATGGAGAACAGAGGTGTCCCTTCTGATTGGCTGGAGCCAGCTACAACAATTCCCAAATACTCCCACAATCACCCAAGGCTTGTGCACTCTTTGTATTCATATGTGTTTGTTTGTGGAAACACATTCAATATATAGGTTCATTCAGATTTTAAAATTGCTTTTATCACTTATACAATGAACTTTTCCTGTCATTAGACATTCTTTAAGGGCATGATTTTAAAATCATCTACTGATAATGCAATCGAGTTGATATCATGATCTATTGAGACATTCTATTAGTGTTCAATATTCATGTAGCTTCCAATTTTTGTTATCATAAATATCTTTTGTACATAAACCTTTGAGTAGCTAATGTTATAATCTGAAGCACGTATTTACTTACATGCCAAAATAACATTTTAATTTTAGCACAAGCTGTTACTTCTACAAGTTCCTGGGTTATTTGGTATGTTTGTGGGGATTCTGCTACTAGGAATGAAATTCACACTTGCCTTACATATACCATTAAATGTAAATGAGTGTAAAAGTGTTCTATAAATGGTAAGTTTCTATACAGCTATGTCATTATGATTATTGATGATAGCATTAGTATCATCAACCACAGGTATTACAAACTCTCTGCTTTCTATCTTGACTTTTAGACTTGTAGGGCTTTTAAGTCCTAATAACAGACTTAACTAAATAACAGTAAAACTGAACTTGTCTGCCTGCAGATGAAGATATTGCATATCTTTTTCCTGATCCCCATTTGATGACCCCACCATTGCAAACCCCCACATTTTGGTGTAACAAGCACCTGGACACATCTCACTAAACATGTGGCCAGGTAAAAGCAAAAAGGAAAGTAAAATGGGCTGGGCATGGTGGTTCATGCCTGTAATCCCAGCACTTTGGGAGGCTGAGGCAGGTGGATTGCTTGAGCTCAGGAGTTCGAGACCAGCCTGGGCAACATGGTGAAACCCCATCTCCATAAAAAATTTGCCAGGCGTGGTGGCATGCACCTGTAGTCCCAGCTACTCGGGAGGCTGAAGTAGAAGGATCGCTTGAGCACAGAAGGTGGAGGTGGCAGTGAGCCAAGATCAGGCCACTGCACTCCAGCCTGGGTGACAGAGTGAAACTCGGTCTCACAAAGAAAGGGAAGTAAAAGGGACATCCATTGCTGGCTATCCAGCACACATTCACCCTCCTTCTGGACAGAATACTGTTATTTTTTGTCCCATTATCACCCATGTGGCTTGAAGAGTGTTGGGGTGAGCTCCCTGAGGGCTTCAGCCACTCAGCCTGTGCCATCCCCAGCCACAGTGACTGGCTCAGGGGCATACAGCCCAACGTCAGCCAGTGAGACCAGGGAGTTTCCAGGAAAGTGAAACTATTCCCTTTTTCAATAAAACTACCAGAAGAGACCATCACTTTTCCTCTAAATTTGTTGATGTGAACACCTGGAACTGTTGATGTCATCTTGGTACCAGAAGAGAGAAGCCTAGCTCCTTCTAGAAACTGTATTGTGGAATCTGAGGATGAAGCCAACACTACACAGGCCAAGCAGAGATAGCAGCAAACTAAGACAAGCTTTTCGTTCTAGAAAGATGGGCCGACTAAAGACACGCTCAAAATTTTCCTAAGTGTCTAGAAATTCTGGGTATACATTATTTCTGTAATGAAAGTCTGAGCTCACACAGAAGGGTAAAGTGTGTGTGTGTGTGTGTGTGTGTGTGTGTGTGTGTGTGTGTGTAGAGAGCAAAAGAGAGAGAGAGGGAGAGAGACCAAGTCAGAAGTTAGCATGCTTACTCTTAATTCTATTAAATATACTAGGCTGAAGATGGTAGAGTGATTTAAAAAATAGGTAAAGATCCCAAAGGTGAGCTCAGATCTCCCTGGTGAAGCCACTTAGGAGATAATGATGCAGTTAATTAAGTGATTGCCATCACTATCTTTCTAAATGGTCAAGGAGAACCCTTAAGGAATGGGGAAGCCTGACTACCACTGCAGAGGGAATTGAAGATGGGTTTAGCAGAAGAGAAGGTAGATGGCAGAAATGGAAGGAAATCATTCCGAGGCCCTGAAAAGAAGATATCTGCTTGGTTACCTAATAATGTCTACTATTTTTTAATGACAATGTTTAGTACTTTTAAGCAAGAGGATTTTATGCTGATTCTCATATTTATGCCTATAATCTTTGCCATATGTTAATAAGATTGTCTGCACATAAGATGATCAATTATTTTCAGCAGCTTGTATCTTAAATGTTATGCTGGTCATCTTGATTATGAGCTTAAATACCAGGCTGGTGATGGATTCCCCTTTTTAACTTTTCTCTTTTAAAATGAGCAAAATTAGGAAATCGAAATACACCCCATATAGATTTTTCAATACTTAGTGAAAGTTAGTAATGACACAACTGTAGCCAGGCTGGCATTTAAACACATCATTTGCTGGCTTAATTCCAAAGTGATTTCTTGTCCCTTAAAAAATTTGGAACATATAAAAATTATATCAGCATCAATTTTTTAAATCATTTTTTGTTAAAATTAATCTTTCTCAATTTCAGTGCATTGGTATTATAACCTAGTATCTTTTTTAGTCTCATATTTCTTCATTAATATTCATTGAAAGTATCTGCTACTTCAATAAACCCACACTAACTTTTTATTACATATTCATAAGTATTACTTTTAAAGGCTTTGAGCTACTTCCACCTTCAATGAAAATAATAATTTGTGCTTCATAGTAATGCAAGTGACTCCTCAGAGATGCACTAAAGTAATGAATCGGGATTGGAGGTCCTGCACTTCTCCATTCTGCTGAGGAACATCACATTGTCTTTGCTTTAATCAGCAGTCTTCTTGACTGATGGAGGTCCAAGAATTAAGACCAGAACTGATTACTTCAATCCAAAACAAGGTTTCTTAACACAACGCCTTGGCAAAACCTCAAGAATTGTGAAAATCTTCACTGGAACACAGGATTGGGGGTACAGGCAGGTAGATGCATGTTTCTGATGATAAAGTCCATAGTTCTTATCAGACTCTCAAAGGAGTTTTGAGGATAATGGTGATGGTGGTAGTGATGATGGTAGTAGTGACAAAGATAATAATTTTTAGCCTCCAGATTATGAAATTATATTTTGCCTGAATTATCTTCAGGAGGAGGCAGTTTGTAGGAGTTGATAATTGTTGAAGATATTAAGTGAGTATGTGATGGTTCATATTTTCTATAATAAAAGGTTTTTAAGGATAAATAAATAAATGTTGCTTGAGTCTGAGTGTACCCATTTTGGGGGCCTGTGATGCCCATTGAGTGTAATCTTCCAGTGCCAAATGGTGGGTCTCAATTAAGAAGGGAAAAGAAAAGAAAAAAAAAGAACTGCTACTAATGACATGATCAAACGCATTTTGCAATAGTTCTGGCCTACTGTGCAAAAAAGAGCCCAAAGGTGCCTCACACACAAATGACCTCATGATTTCTGTCTCTGCTCCAAACAGGAAGTATGCAGTCATGCAAGTCAGAGTCAGAGACCCTAGCACCAAAGGCAATCCACACCTGGCCTCTGGTCAAGCCATCTCTCTATAGTTTCCTTAGATACTCTAAGGCCAGGACCAAGCTGCCTGTCTGAAGGGCCACCAAGAAAATCTATAGCTTCCCTGTAGGATGTAGAATTTGGGGGCACCACCACCAACAACAACAAAAACCTATGTGGGAATTGGCCTGGGTGTGGCGTTTGCCCTGGTGTGTGACTTTTTGCACTACTTCTATTTGGCATTCCGGCATTGTCCCCATCCATCACCAGCCTCCCTCTCTCTGGGCTGGTTTCCTGTCTGAAGTCTTCACCATCTAGCTCATGTAGCTGGTTGGCCTTCATTTGGGCATTCATTTATTCACTCAGCAAATATCTACCAGCTCCCAGGAGGCCTGGACTAGAAGCTGTGCAGTCACAAAGAAAAGATCACAGCCCCTTGCTGCTAACAAGCTCATGTTCCAGGCTCTGGATACATGAATACAGGCATACCTTAGAGATATTGTGGATTGAGTTCCAGGCTGCTGTGATAAAGTAAATGTTGCAATAAAACGAGTCACATGAATACTTTTATTTACCGGTGCATATAAAAGTCATATTTACACTAAAATAAAGCATTCTATTAAGAATGAAATAGCCTTATGTCTAAAACAAATTTGTACATACGCTAATTTTATATTTTATTGCTAAAAAATGCTAATGATTGGCTGGGCACGGTGGCTCACACCTCTAACTCCAGCACTTTGAGAGGCCAAGGTGGGCGAATCATTTGAGCCCAGGAGTTTAAGACCAGCCTGAGCAACATAGCAAAACCCCATCTATTAAAAAAAAAAAAAAAAAATCCAAAACTTAGCCAGGTGTGGTAGGGCGCATCTGTAGTCTTACCTGTTTGGGAGGCAGAGGTAGGAGGAACCGTTGAGGCTGGGAGGTTGAGGATGCAGTAAGCTATGATTGTGCCACTGCATTCCAGGGTGACAAAGTAAGATCCTGTCTGAGAAATAAAATAAAATAATTTAAAAATTAAAAAATGCTAACAATCATCTAAGCCTTATCATCTTTTTGCTGGAGGAAGATCTTGGCTAGACGTTGATGGCTGCTTGCTGATCCAGGTGGCAGTTGCTGAAGGCTGGGATGGCTCTGGCAATTTTTAAAAATAACACAACAATTAAGGTTTTCTTTCACAACTAGCATATGATGCTGTTTGATAGCATTTTACCCACAGTAGAACTTCTTTCAAAATTGAAGTCCATCCTCTTAAACCCTGCCATTGCTCTATCAACTACGTTTATGTAACATTCTAAATCTTTTGTTGTCATTCCAACAATGTTCACTACATCTTTACCAGAAATAGATTCTACTTTTTTCCTTCTCCATAAGAAACAATTCCCCATCTATTCAAATTTTATCATGTGGTTGCAGAAATTCAGTCACATCTTCAAGCTCCATTTCTAATTCTAGTTCTCTTGGTATTTCTACCACATCTGAAGTTACTTTCTCCACTGAAGTCTTGAACCCCTCAAAGTCATCCATGAAAACTGGAGTCAACTTATTTCAAACTTCTGCTAATATTGTTATTTTGACCTCCTCCCACGAATCAGAAATGTTCTTAATGGCATCTAGAATGGTGAATCCTTTCCAGAAGTTTCTCAATTTACTTTGTGCAGATCCATCAGAGGAATTACTATCTATGGCAGCTATAGCCTTATAAAATGTAATTCTTAAATAATAAGACTTGAAAGTCAAAATGCTTCAATGATGCATGGGCTACAAAATATATGTTATGTTAGCAGGCATGAAAAGAAACATGAATATCCTTGCGCATCTCCATCAGAGTTCTAGGGTTTTGGTGTATTGTTAATAAGCAGTAGTATTTCTAAAGGAATATTTTCTTCTAAGCGGTAGGTCTCGACAGTGGGCTTAAAATATTCAGCAGTTAAGGTTAGAAGCAGATGTGCTGTCATCTAGGCTTTGTTGTTTCATTTATAGAGCACAGGCAGAGTAGATGTAACATCATTCATAAGAGCCCTAGGATTTTCTGAATGGCAAATGAGCATTGGCTTCAACTTAAAGTCACCAGCTGCATTAGCCCCTAACAAGAGAGTCAGCCTGCCCTTTGAAGATTTGAAGCTAGGCATTGACTTCTTTCTCTAGCTATGAAAGTCCTAGATGGCATCTTCTTCCAAAAAAAAAAAAAAAAGGCTGTTTTGCCTATATTGAAAATCTGTTGTTCAGTGTAGCCACCTTCCTCAAATATCTTAGCTAGATCTTCTGGATAACTTGCAGCAGCTTCTCCATCAGCACTTGCTGCTCTACCTTGCACTTTGATGTTATGGAGACAACTTATTTCCTTAAACCTCTTGAACCAACCTATGCTAGCTTCAAACATTTCTTCTGCTTCCTCACCTCTCCCAGCCTTCGTGGAATTGAAAAGAGCTGGGCTGTGCTCTGGATTAGGCTTTGGCTTAAGAAAATGTTGGGGCTGGTTTGATCTTCTCTCCAAACCACCAAACTTTCTTCATATAAGCAATAAGGCTGCTTCACTTTCTCAGCATTAGTACGTTCATTGAAGTGGCTCTTTTAATTTCCTTCAAGAAATTTTTCTTCGCATGCACAACTTTGCTAACTATTTTGTGCAAAAGGCCTAGCTTTTGGCCTATCTCAGCTTTTGACATGCTTCCTCAATAAGCTGACTCATTTCTAGCTTTTAATTTAAAGTGAGAGACACACAACTCTTCCTTTCATTTGAACACTAAGAAGAGGTCATTGTAGGGATATTAATTGGCCTAATTTCAATATTGTTGTGTCTTAGGCGATAGTGAGGACTGAGGAAAGGGAGAGAGATGAGGGAATGGTAGACTGGTGGAGCACTCAGAATACCAACAATATTTATTAACTATGCCAACCTATATAAGCATGGTTTATGGTGCCATAAAACAATTACAATAGTAATGTCCAAGATCACTAATCCCAGATCACCATAATAGATATAATAATAAAAAAATCTGAAATATTGCAAGAATTACCAAAATGTGACATAGAGACACAAAGTGAGCACAGGCCGTTGGAAAAATGGCACCGATAGACTTGCTCAGCGCAGGGTTGCCACAAAGCTTCAATGTATAAAAAACAGTATCTGCAAAGTGCAATAAAGCAAAGCATGATAAAATGAGATATGCCTGCATTTAGCTTGAAAATCACCAGACCAAGCCCTAAGAGAGCCCACTGCTTCTGCAAACACTGTTATAATACTTGCCTGAAATCTCAGGGTCCTCGCAGGGTAAGGAGATTCCGGTACCTCTGAGTTACACCCTTGGTTTGAGTTACACTCCTAAGTAGGTTCCTCAAAAACCAACATTCTTACCCTACCTCGAGAAATAGGCAATGTCCCCATAAAGGACCACTGTATGTTTCTGAAATATATTACTCATAAACAAATCCAAGGCCTCAAAGTCATTACTCCAAAGGAATATAAAGTGGCAGGGAACTCTGCTCCCCACTCAATTTTACCTGCACTAAATTTCACCTGCACTAAATTCCTAGGATAATGACTCTCTCCCAGGAGCACATTTCCATAAAGGCGTGGCTCAGACTCCCCTAGTGGGATGTGGAGACAACATGTAGTTTAAGAAAACATATTCAATAATATGTTTTTATGGTTGAAAAATGAAAAACACAAGCATTATTTTCATAGCATGAATGACTTGGCATAATGGTATTTTTTTTAACACCTACAAAGTGCCAGGCCCTATGCCTTGTGCCCTACATGTCTCATGTAATCCTCATGACAATTTGATGAAATATTCATTTCTACTTTCTGATAGATGAAAAACGGAGACTTCGAGAATTTCACAAGAGTAGTAGTACCAAAGCTAAGATCAGGCTTCTGACATTTATTCTACGTGCCTTAGAGGTATCTTGTGAAAATCATTTTTTTTCCCTGCAAAATTCTCTTAGGATGCTCAGATGAACTTTGAACATCAAGTTGAGCCTCTGGGATATTAGAAACCATCTGCCCACCATTACTTCACTTGTGACAGGTGGCAAGAGTTAGAGAAGAACAGTAAGTAGTATTTTTAAGAATCTGTTGATCCATTCCACATTTATTGAGCATCTACTATGTGTCAGATGCTATTGGGATACTGAGTGGAAACACCACATTTGTCCCTCTCCACCTGCACTTGGAAATAAGCTGTCAGATGCCCTTGAAACACTAAAACTCCTACAGAATAACTGTGACACTAGCCACACTTGTCTTCCACGTCCTGTGTCTGCTCTGTGGTTTTTACAACCTTTTTTCCTCAGAAACACAAAGCTCTCATGCTCTCTTCCTCTCCACCCTTCAAAATCTACTTTAAGGAAAGATCACCATCAATCATTTACACATCAGTAGGAGTTTCTTTTCTGAAGGGCATCTCCCAGGGCTTTTAAAACTCACTTTCAATGGGAAAAATAGATCGGTTCCTTATGAAAGAAATTCCAAATACTCACAAGCGTGCTGAAATTATAACTTTGAAATAGCCAAGCACCTTCCCAGATTCATATTTCATCCATGGAGGGATTTGGTGGAAAGCAAATTTGAGAAATGGTAAAAGAAAAACCTATTATAACCCCAAACTCTATTATTGAGACCTCTCCTTTGTCATGTCTTCTTTATCTATTGGAAGAAGCTGCCTTGTTACTTTTCCGAGCTCTCCAGCATGATCTTTGCAAGACCATTATTTTTAAAATTTCACCTGCACTAAATTCCTAGGACAGTGATTCGCTCCCAGGAGCACGTTTTCTTAAAGGAGTGGCTCAAACTCCCCTGGTGGGATGTGGAGACAACATGTAATTTAAGAAAATATATTCAATAATATGTTTTTATGGTTGAAAAAATGAAAAACACAACCATTATTTTCATAGCATGGACATAAACGTCTAAAAATTGTCTTCACTGATGGAGATAAACAGAATATACTGATTTTAAGTAGAAATGGTGGAAGTAAGGGTGAGACAACGAGTGTCTCAAAATCTTGGCAGTGAAGGAAGGGAGTTTTAGGTACGTCCAATAAAGCATGGGCTTTAAAACACTGGCCTGTTCTCTCCTCAGTTTACGTGTCAAATTAGTGAATAAATAAATGGGTCTAAAATACATCATCCTCTTAGTACTTGCTATGGACTGAATGCTTGTATTCCTTCCTCCCCCTGCAAAAATGTGTATGCTGAAGCCCTAGCCCTCAATGAGACGGTATCTGGAGGTGGGACCTTTGAGAGGCAATGTGGCCATGAGGGTATAGGTCTCGTGAATGGGGTTAGTGCCCTCATAACAAAAGACACAAGAGAGATGATCTCTCACTCTGCCATGTGAGGATACAAGAAGATAGGTGTCTACAAGACAGGAAAAAACGTCCATTGGAACTCGACCATGTTGGCACTCTGATATTGAACTTCTAGCCTTCAGAATTGTGAGAAACAAACGCCTGTTGTTTAACCCACCCAGTCTACAGTTGTCGTTAGATAGCAGTCTGAGCTAGCTAAGACAGTCAAAAATTTTTGTACATGCTTTACTACGCTCAGATCCCTTTAGTTAAACTTTCTGCAACTCCAGAGGAACTAGCCCTGGTGGAACTAATCACAGCTTAACCCTGAGTAATTGTTTTAGATCTTCCAGTATATTTCAGCTTCTGTGGTGGTCATTACCCCACATAAAGGAGAAAGATGGACTAGTGTGCCTGACTCCAAGATCCATAACCAGTGTGACCAGTAAAACCTACCACAATGAGTCAGAAGCCTTGAGGACTAACTTGAATCTTTATGACCCAGGTATCCTGGATCCATGCCAATGGCATACAAACTAGAGTCCCTATGCAGCAAGGCAGCTTTTGGTGTGCTTTTTTGTTTGTTTCTGTTTTTGAGACAGAGTCTCACTCTGTTGCCCAGGCTGGAGTGCAGTGGTGCCATCTTGGCTCACTGAAATCTCCATCTCCTGAGTTCAAGCAATCCTCCCACCTAAGCCTCCCAAGTAGCCAGGACTACAGATATGGGCCACCATGCCCAGCTAAATCTTATTCTTATTCTTATTATTATTATTATTATTTTTTTTTAGGAACCTGCTACCCAGCCCTGTTACCCAGGCTTGTCTTAAACTCCTGATCTCAAGTGATCCACGTGCCTTGGCCTCCAAAAGTGCTGGGACTACAGGTGTGAGCCACCACACCTGGCCCTCCAGCATGCATAATTTTACAGAAAATGTGAGTATCATCTCCATGTCACCTCTGCTTTAGTCTCCTCACACCGCTCCCTGATAAAATACCTCCACCAACAACCTAGCCAACAGCTCCCCAGCAGCAGTGATGCCAGGAATGAGCATTTAGTGACACCCAGGGGATCCAGGGGATCTATCACAAGAAGCTGGTGGGCCTCCTCCCCTAGCAGCTTCAGAGCAACACACCAGGAGAGCTGGAATCCATTCAAATGGGTGTGAATGGCTGGAGAGATGCCCAAGAAAGCGCAATTTGTGGATTGTTCCTTCTGTCCTGTCGTTTTGTTTGGCTTTCCTGGAAATCTGAGGACAGAGAGTGCTAAATGAATGGTGGGACCTGCAAACAGCCAGGCTGGCTGGCGACCACTTGTCTGGGCAGGGACTGATCGCTTGTAGAGCAGAGAGGATGGGCCACAGCCAGGTACAAATGAGCCCCTCCCCTCCAGGGCAGGGCAAGTACAACAAGCCCAGAGAAAGCAGCAACATTTGGGGACTCAAGAAACTGATACTCGATGAAGAGAAGGGAAATCAACTTTTCCTTCAAATTTCACAAAAAGTTTGCCCCTCAAACTTTGCATATCAATCTCCTAGGGAGAGTCCTAAAGCACAGATTCTGACTCAGTTGGTCCGGGTGGCGCCTGAGACGCTGCATTCCTAGAAAGCTCCCAGGTGAGGCTGCTGCTGCCGGTTACTGGATTTTATTTTGAGGCAAGATAGCACATGCAACGATTCAGATAGGAAGCCCTGAAGTGGGAGTTGGGGAGGAGAGGAGGGAGAGGAATAAGGTAAAAACCTACCTGATATTTTATGCACTTGTGTATTATTCAGTTTTTTCCATTGTGTCCTATCTTTGTAATTTAAAAATGGTCAAATACATAATCTAGTTCTCTTTGTTTTTTTAAGAAAAGAAAAAGGATCATCTCTGGGTTTTTGTTTGTTTGTTTTTCTTTTTCTTTTCACGAAGTCAGAATGTGCTCACACTGTGCCTCAGGGAATGACTAGGGAATTCTGGGCCAGTGCAATCTTACACACACACAGATGGGGCCTAGGAGGCTCTTTCTGAATAGAAGGGTGGTCACAGTAATGGTGAGATCTCTACTAGATCTGTGCTTCACACACCAAGGAGTATGGTCGGTCACATACCAAGGGGGCCCAAAACCCTGGCTATTCGTAGGCTTGGGTGGGGAGTGGTTACCATGCATAATTTAACTGGTAAATAATTTAAAACATTATTTAAATCAAAACAAACATGTAACAGAATCCAGACATTAAATACATTTTGCAGACAAAACAGGCACTTGAAATAATATTGCTTCTTGCCCCAATCTTTCCCATGGTATAAGAGCATCTTGGTAGAAAAATTGGAGAAATGTTGGCACGTGTAAACCACAGTGTGGCTGAAACTAATGATCTCACAGCTATCTCTGGGCATGCAAACAGAGAAACGGCCCCAGCAACAGGAGCATTTCCCAGAACTAGGACATCCATTCGGTCATCATGGTGAGTTTCACTGTCCTGTCCCACCTAGGAGTCACTCCTCAGCTCTACAATCTAACGTTTTCACCTGAGCTAAACATCACTAAAAACTTGTCCCACAAATACAACATGTCTACACTTAAACTCATTTCAAAGATTCCTGGGCTCTACACCTCACCCCTTTCTAATTTGATCCTCTTTTCATGTTCTGTTGATCTCCAGAGAAGTGTGACAAACCCCTCCCCAGCTTTTTCTCTCCTTTGCCCACAAGATCTGGTCTGCCAATCCTGCCATCTCCTATGATGCCAGCAATCTCCAATCTCCTCTCTCCACCTTGTCTCATCCGGACTATTGCCGTGGCCTCCAAGCCAGTCTCCCTGTCCCAGGCTTTCCCCACCTCAGTATTCTCTCCATGCACTGGGGGCTGGGGTGATCTTCCTAAAACATGAACCCAGACATGTCCTTTTCTGTTTAAGAGTTTTAGGTGACTCCCATGCTTTCTCTGCATCCTTCTTTCTGGATCAAAATGCCCAAACCAAACTTTATAAAAAGGCCTTTATAATGTGGTCATCACACTGCTGTTACAACCCCATCTCCTTGCCCAGTCCACACATCCTCTTCTACCTTGTCCTTCTCTGACCACGCTGTGTCCCAGGGCCAGTACTTTGTACATAGCATTTCTTCTGCCTAGAATGATTCTTGCACATTCTCCATCTGATGAAATCCCCTATACTCCAAAGCTCAGTTTAAATGTCACATACTTTATGAAATATCTACAGACCTCATGGCTAATCAAATCCTTCTGCCTCCTGGCTCCCACAGTACCTGCCTCGATTACCGCCCTTTGCCACAACATCATTGTTGCTTGTTTATTGTGAGCCCTTCACAAACGAGGACCAGGTGTCATGCATTTTGATAGCCTCAGAGTCTAGCTCATAACAGCCCATTGATTGAGTTCATGAATGAATGAAAGGTTGCCTTTCTACCTAGTTTAATTCTGTTTAATTCTATGCATTCTGACCCAAGTAGGAGGAGCCTATTGACCCTACTTAAGGAGACACCTCGCGGCAGACCATTAACCATTTCTCCCTAGCTAAAAAACCACCCCATAGCCTAGGAGAATGCCGTAAGACATAACCTTGCATGGAGACATTGGCCCTGCTTTGCTGGATTTCTTACGTCAGTCCAGTTGATGACGCTAGTAGCTTCCAGCAGTGAGATGGGCATAGAGGGAGTGGATAACATTTCTGAGCAAGAATTCAAGATACAAAAGTTGAACGTCACCAATCTCGTTAAAATAAAGTTTTTGTAATTTTGAAATGTTATGAATGAATTCCCAGGACACGAATGTATAAAGAACTAGAAGTCTGAGTGAATGCGATTAGAACTGTCTGTGCTAGTACACATTAGGTTCCTAATACTTATGTCAAGACAATCCAGTGCCGGCTTGAATTGGGATATAAATGTTTCTGGTAGATGTCATATCTCCCTAGTCAAATTGTATTGTGAGTATAAACTATCTTTTTACCTAAACTGGGTTAACTTTCTGAGCTCAGTGTTGTCCTTTTAATATAGAAGAACTCCAATAAATACTTAATGATCAAGCCCTGGCTGTATACGTGCATGTCTATATATACTAAGTAATTTTTTTCTCTGATACTTTGCCTACAGCTTTCACTTAAAACATGGAAAGAGATGAACCAATCAGGTTTTGCAAACAAAATAGGAATATAGGTCTGTACCTGAACCTAAATGGGTTTTGCTTTTGGTCCTGCCAGAGGCTGGGGGATAGATTAGTTAACACCCCCAGGGATTTTCCAGCCCTGTGATTTCACTCCACATTTTCTTCCTATGAGAGTCACTGTAGTCGACTCTATAACCCTATACCGAAGCTTCACTGTGGATTGGAGCTGACATCTAGAAACCACACTGGTGAATCTTAAATATGTTAATATGGATAATTTAAACCTTATAAATAGCTTTTCATAATGTGTTTTTTGCCTGAGGGGGTCTTTTGGTTGGAGTGCTATACAATCAGTCTTGAGTTTGCAACTTAAAAAGGAAAACAATATGAGAAGTAGAAATTTTTATGTGGCTTTTTCTTTCTCTCATAAGCTCATGTTTATTGAAAGAGCTGGTGGTGAGTCAAGGGAAAATGGAGTTGTAAAGGAGGCATTCTGAGATTTCTTAAGTTTGCTGTGGGTTCTTATTAAGTTGGTGTATCTTCACAATCAAAAGCTAATTATTCCAAGCACTTTTATCTGAGATTGGAAGCCTGCCTATGCCATGGTGGTTCACAATGAAGCTTTAGTGATCAACGGGTAAACATTTGTCTGATGACACCAAGAAAATGAATAAGCAAGAAAAAGATATGTAACTTAATGCCCTTTTCCTAACTTAGAAACAAAGAAATAAAAACATAAATTGGCCTTTAAGACCTAGTAAAATGATTTCCACACTGCTTGTTACCTTGTTAAGTACATATCTTCATTATCTTCTAAAACAATTGTCCAAATTATAAAAGAGACTTTTTATTCAGACTGTGTGCTTAGAAGTTTCTTTAGAGGTACAGAAGTTGCTGGAAAAATTTCAGCCCCAGTAGTCCTTCTACAAGATGCTTGTGGTGGTCAGCATCCTGGCAAGCCCTCTTGTACCAACTCAGGAGGGCGTCTGTCTTGACGCTACCTGGTAACGAATTCCAGAAGTTTGTAACAGAAAATTTTGAGCAATTTATTTTATTTAAATTTGCAGTTCATTTCATGCTTATCAAAGAAATCAAGCAGCATAAGAACTTCATAAAACTAATTTCAAAATATGAATGGGGGGCAGAAGAGCACTGTTTGAAATTGCAGGTTCTGGAGTTCAGATCATATTGACTTAACTCAAAACTACCATTTACAGAGGGTGTGGCTTCAAGCTTCTCTAAGTCTCAGCTTCCTTATCTGTAAAATGGGATCATAATAGTATCAGATTCATAGGGTGCTTGAAAGAATTAAGTGGGAAAAAGTAATCAACGTGCTTGAACATGGCAAACTCTAAGACATTTATTATAAGTGTGTGAGATTTGTAGTTTCAGGATCTTAACCATCCCTCGAACAAAGAAAATAGTATAGTGATCTCAACTTCCTAGCGAATCTACAAATTATGAAACATGCCTCGATATACAAGAGTAGGATGAAAACAAATCACTGTATCTATTATTACTTCAAATATTGTAGGCTGGGCACGGTGGCTCACACCTGTAATCCTAGCACTTTGGGACGCCGAGGCAGGCTGATCACCCGAGATCAGGAGTTTGAGACCAGCCTGGCAACATGGTGAAACCCCACCTCTACTAAAAATACAAAATTAGCTGGGCGTGGTGGTGGGCGTCTGTAATCCCAACTACTCAGGAGGCTGAGCTAGGAGAATCACTTGAACCCAGGAGGAGGAGGTTGCAGTGAGCAGAGACTGTGCCATTGTACTCCAGCCTGGGCAACAGAGTATCAAAAAATATATACATATTTTAATAATAGATTATTTTTCTAAATTCCATGCTTTTAACCAAAATGTGTTTGTGTGTAATTTTTTGCAGAAAAACTAGGTATAAAATGGGATTTTATCTATACACGCAGTCACTATGAAAGGGACCCAAGGTCCCCTAGGAAGGTTCTTTTCCTCCTTGCTCTACTCCAAGGATGGGCGGGTAGGTGCACGTCTGTGACATGACACGGTGAACAGGCACTAGACTGACAGGCAAGAAACCAGGTCTGCTGTTACACAGTCTTATGACCTTGGTTGAGTCACTTCACTTCTCTGGGCCTTGATTTCCTCCTACGTGAAATGGTAAGACTAAAATAGATGGCTCTGTTGTCCCTGTCATCTCCCAAGTTTAATCCTTCTACCCACTAACAAAAAAATACCTGTCGAATGAGTGTTCCAAATAACTGAATGTTCTGTTTACTTGACAAGTAACATAAGTACCATAATTGAATTACACATGTTCAAGAAAGAGATGTGCATCACCAGTGACTTAGTCTTAGAAATCAACTGTTGATTTGATGACTCAGATAGCACTTCGGGATCTGGTAGTGCTAGAGGCTCATCATTAGAGACAGAAACTGTAAAACTCCATTCTAAATCACATCTGATTATTTGAGCATTGCTGTTGGGGCTAATGAGCTTGTGAACTTAAATTTGCTGTCCTATGTGTCTTTTCTTTCAATTTTTGAGCGTATACCTTTCAAGGTAGATGTGAAATGAAAATGCTTCAGTAGACGAGCTGTCAGGGTGTCAAGCATATAATTCTAGTTCTGATACTAACTAGTTCCATAACCAAGTAAACCACTTTGAATCTCCTTTTTCTACATATAAGATGGGAAAACTGTATCTGTCCTATTACACAGAGTTGATGTGAGGATCAAAGTTATAACAGGTTGTAAAAAACTGAACAATAAAAACCACCAAACAAATACCATCAACTTATTCTTCTCTGTGAGAGAAATGAGATGATAGTCAATCCAAACAGGATTCAACATGCCAATTCTGTGAGGTGAAGAGGCCCGCCAAATGGCTGGAGTGTTGCCATTTTCCATTCGGATGTTCACTGCCCTGTTGACTCAGCCTAAGTCAATTTGAAGACATCCCATATGCCACACAGACGCTGCTCTCATTTAGATACTTAGGTTTTCATTACACACCAAACCTTGACCTGCTATTCAAAAAACAACTAGGAAGAGAGAGAGAGAAGAGAGAGAGAAAGAAGTCCATCTTTAAAACTTACATGCTTAACATTCAGAAAAAAAAAAAAAATGGAAAGAGCTAAGCATTCTCCATCAGTTATCACCTATAAACAGTTATGTGTGTGTGTGTGTGTTTGGCAGATTCTGGATCATAATGTCATAGGGTCTCACTCATTTCACTACAAAGCTTGTTATAAGCACAGCTGAGTCCCTCCTTTCTAACTAGCCTGTTGCTACAAACTTTATTGCACAAGGACTTTACTTTCTCGATTTTCAACTGGAAGTGAGAAACAGTGTTTTGAGAACACGTTACACCCTCCACAAAAAGAGGACAAAAAGAGAACATACAGAAGGATTCTCCTCTAGTCCAGGAAGCCAAAATAAAATTATAAAGCAAAACACCAATGAAACAATGGCAGCAGTTGGAGAGGTCAATAGTATTTGACTAGGATTGGCCTGAAATCCACAAGAGGGTCTTCTTAGGGACATAGATTACTTTTCCTTTCTTAAGTTCATATCCAATTTTTGTGATTATTGTTAAACATTTAACTGAATTGATTCAATTGACTGGCTATACTTTGACAGCTCAAAATCCTTCCTAAGTACCAAGTTATTTAATTAACTCATTTTCAATTAGCACAGTCGCTTCTAGCCTAGTGTAAATTAAGTCTCCTCAGACTCAAGCAAAGCAGAGAAAGGAGGCCAATGGAACTGAGACTTCTGTTGTGCATCTCATTCTGTCAGAAGTTTCCAGTTCAGGTCAGACCCATAAAATAATGTATTTTTTTGTGTTTAAGTGTTAACTGGCAGCCAGGTGCTAAAAGAGAGCTGAATCAGCCCAGAAGAGAGGGAGGAAGAAAGAAGAAAGTTTGGTTTATAGGCTGAAGCAAGCAAGGGAAACAGAACCTGGCGAGAGTTATATATTGCTCAAGGCAGGCACAGGTGGATGGAACTGCAGGCCAGGTCAGAAAAAGAGAAAGATTTATGTTCTGTGCAAATAAAAGGGCAGAAGAAAAATCACCAATCCGGTTGGGTAGCACTGAACTGAAGGAAACAGCTGTTCATACAGTGAAGGAATGGTCAGGTAAGACAGGCTGGAAATAGTAATCAGAAGGCCATCTGCTGACCTGGGATGGCACACCCTGGAGGCACGCAACAAATCCGGTCCTCCAGGAGGCCGAGCGAAGGGGCCATTACCGGCCAGGCAAGTAAACAGTGCCAGGACAAGGCATTAAAGTTACATGAGCCTCATGCAAGAAGTTGCCCAGTGAGTTTACTTCCGAATGTGAAGTCGAGTGGAAACACAGTGTTTTCTTATTTGAGGACTTGGCAAACCCACTCCACCCAGCCTCTCTGTGAAGCAAGAATGCAGAGAGGTAGTTCATCAAATGTCAGTGCCTATTACCCATCACCTTATCCAGATACAGCTGCTCCACCCCTCCCAGCTGCCCGTGTGGGTGGCCACTGGACTCGCAGTCAGGGCAGCTGCTGGCCTGGGGATACTGCAGCCCAAGTGAGTAGAGAGTGAGTCGGGGTGGCCTTTGATCATGGAAGGCAGCCCACCGGCAATAGAATGGAGGAGCCAGAAGGGCCACCGGGAGGAAAGAGGAAACAAGTGTAGGAACTGGCAATGACCTTGCATTAAATGGACATCACACCCACTGAAATAAAGACCCACATGAGCGGGGCTTTGCTCTAAGGAAGCCCGGCAGCTGAAGGGCCCTACCAATACTAATGAGCACCATTATATTCCTCATACAAACGAGCCAAATTTCAGGCAAAAGGTAGAAGAGAGAAAAGATTTATGTCATAACACAAAATATAAAATATAAGACCAAATGTCACTACAGAACCGATTGATAATTGGTGAGACAACAAAGGCAATCAGAAGAAAGCATGGACTGTCTAAAGTACTAAGATTAATAAGAGTGAGTGTTGCAACATTATTAGTTAGTGACCAAACTACAAAGCTGAAGTTGAATTTCTTGACCTCCTTCCCTTCTTTCCCTTGCCCTCATATTGCTATTTCCCTATGCTCATGGTGCTATAATTACACACACACACACACACGTAAAAATACACACATACAGATGGGAAGAGTGAAAGTAGTAACATTTACTGAATCCATATTATATGCCAGGCAGACTTCTAAATCTTTTATAGGTTTTAATTCACTTAATCCTTAGAACATGCCCATGAGGTACATACAATTTCTATCCCCATTTCATAAATGAGGAAAATGAAAATGAGAGTTTATGCAAGGTAACACAGCCAATACATATGTGAGCTGAGATTGGAACCAGGCATTCTGGGTTCCAAACTAGCATCTTTGACCACAGCTCTCCTTCTTCATTTGAGAAACCAAAATCTCAGACCAGAAGCTTTGGTAAGAAAGAGGTGAGCTGTCCACACTGAGCTCCTCACAGTCAGCCTCTCTTCTTGTTCTCCACACTCCAGCCCTCCTGCCTCCTGCTGAGATATCATCCCCTCCTCTCTATCCATTCAGATCCTTCCTTTTCTTTATGGCCCAGCTCAAGATTCAGGAGCTTAGTTAGCTGCGTGCCAAACCCATTTTTTCTTCCTGGGCCCACGATGAGACTACATTTCCCAAACTCCCTTGCATTTAGGTGTGGCCATGTGACTCCCTTCTAGCCAAAGGAATGTGAATTGAAGTGATGAGTGCCACTGCCAGGCCCACCTTACTGAAATCTGCATGCACTTGGAATCCTCCTTCTAGTCTGATGTAGCTAAGCAAGGAGACCTCAGAAGCCACCTGTTGAAGACAGTGAAACCATGTAATAGAAGGTCCTAATCCCTTATCCCTGCTTAGAGGAAGGCCACCCATTAATCAGAAACTTCTATCTGGGTCTCATGTAAGTAGGAAATAAAGTTCCAACCGTCACATCTGAGTCGTTTGATTGGAAGTTTGCTTACTACAACAGCCATCAATACCCTAATATGAACTTTTACAGATCCAGCTCTATAGTAGGTTCTGTTTGAGTAAGTTAGTCCCTGACCTTAAAAATTCACAGAAAAGAAGAGAGAGAAAGAGACAAGAATAACATAAATAGAACATGGGAATTTTGCAATAAAAGAATGTTTAAGATTCTTCTAATATTCTATGTGAACAGAGCTAAAAGCATGCAGTCAGGAAAAGTCATTAGAAACATGGTGACATCTGCGGAAGGGGTGGAGTTGGCTACTCTCTCTCTGATAAGCCTTTCCCAGTTATTCCATCTTAGCCCTGAATTTTCTTTGCTATATCTTGCTGACTTGTACCTTACTTTATATAATCTGGAGAAAACTGTATTAGAAAAGTCAATCGCAGTGTCTACCATGTTCACTATCCCTTTCCAGGGCCTTCTTCTTGCCCCTGTGCTAGGGGAAGATGCTCCAAGCTCTGCCTTGAGCACATCTTTGCTCCTAGTTAGACCAAAGGTGGTCCAATTTCCAGGTGGAGTAGAGTCATTCGGGATGGCCTGATACTACGCTCTGCCCAGTGGTAATTAACAAAGCCAATCAGATCCCCCAACTCTGGAAGTTGAATGAAAGAACCATGAAGAAATTAGCCTGTTTGAGCAGGATGAAAAGAAGATGTAGGCAGAGAGGACCAGAGATGGAAGGTGTGCCACAGCCCAAGTGTGAAGGTCCTGCCCCTGAGGGGCATGACAGTCAGCTTCCTAGTGGCAAGCAGCAAATGAACTCTGGCTGATTGAAGCAGAAAGAAATTTGTTAAAAGGATAATGTCAAGCTCACAGAAGCCCTCTGTCTTCGTCAGTTCGAATGCTATAACAAAATAGTATAGACAGAGTGGCTTAAACAACAGACATTTAGTTCTTGCAGCTCTAGAGGCTAGGAAGTCCAAAGTCAAGGTGCCAGCCAATTTGTTTTCTGCTGAGGGCCCACTTCCTGGCTTGCAAACAACTGCCTTCTCACTGTGTTCTCACAATGGGAGTGAGGGTTAGGGTTAGAGAGTGAGCACTCTGGTCTCACTTCCTCTGCTTATAAGGGGACTAACCCCATTGTGGCAGCCCTATTCCCCCATGACTTCATCTGAACCTATTTACCTTCCAAAGGCCCCACCTCCAAATACCATCATATTGGGGATTAGGGCTTCAACATACTAATTTTGGAGAGATACATTCAGGCTATAACACCCTTGAAAGGAAAGCTAGGCTCTGTGGCTCTGCTGCTAGTCGCCACACCCAAAATTACTCCATAGAGCTGTCCCACAAGAGCACCACCTCCTCTGCCATCAACCACTTAATGGAGGCCTGGTTCCATCAGCATCACTGCACTGGACACTGCCATGGTCATCGCCTATAGCACTTGCCACCCCCCACCTGCACCACAATCATTTCTGACAACATCTGATCCCCCTACGAGGACAGTGGGTCCATCTCCATATGTTTCTCAGTGCCTAGTCAGCAGTCTTGAGCATAGTGGTTAAATGAATCCATCAATATCTGACGAATAAATAAGAATTCCCATTTAATATAACAATGCCTAAAGTAACAAAGCTGCAATAATTGTAGCTACAATGCATTGGGTATTTACTAAACACCAGTTACTTCTTAAGTGTTTTACGTGCACTCTCCCACTGAATCTTTACAATAACCTTATTTTTATAATAAACTTCAGCTTTGCAATAATGCCATATGAGAAAGGCATTATTATTATCTCCACTTTACAGAAGCAGAAGCTTGGACTTAGAGAGATAAGTAACTTGTCCAATTTCACTCACCAAGTAAGTTGTAGAAACAGGACCCAAGTTCTTGATTATGTCTCCAAAGTTATACTTTTAGATCATCTAAAATAGACACCCACCACCCCACAGGCTCATGTTAAATGCCACCAAGATAAGAAAAAATTCCCATAGTTCATTTCTTCCCCTCCTCACTCTTCCCTCGTTTCAAAAAGTTAATAATGGAAAGACACATGACATATCTCCCACAGATTATTGTTTCAGTTCATTCAGCTAATTTCAGAAAAAATGATGCTAATTATTGGAGATAATGAAAACTTGCTCTTCCAGTACAACCGAAGGGGAATAGTCCAATTGATTAACAGGGATTTCAATCCACGCATTCAATTTCTCTTGCTCGTTTTGTAATGGATGGGAAAAATTGGTTTGTAGATAGAGATTTTTGAGAGCTAAGTGTCTAAGACACTGAAGGGAGCCACCTCATTAAGTCCTAGGCCTGGTTAGGCAGGCTCTCAAAACCAGAGGCAAAGCCAACGGCAGGTAAACTCACTACAGGCATTATTTAATGAAAGTTTGCAGTTTATCAGAGAATTCTTCCTGAATCCTCAATTTTTTTCTTTCTCTTTTAACCATTCATTAGTCTTTTTAAAATGCAGCATTGAAACAGTTAAGAATAAATCTAGGATTTACAGAACAGTAAGAATTTAATCATGGCAGCAAACTAAGCCCCAGAGACAATTTTAGTCTCAAAGTCAAAATATAGTGTATCTGACTCCAAGTAAATTGACTTTTCACAGAATACTCTAACATAATGCATAATAGTCATGCACTCCAAGAGAAGCTCCTGGGTATTGGTCCAGAGCCCACAACCAGCAGGAAGATCATAGTGTATGTTGAAAAAAATTACCCATTCTAAAGGTCCTCAGCTATCTTGAATATTTTATTAAAAACCTTTCTGTGGTGGAGACCAACTGGGACCTCTTTCTCCTAGGAGCAAACTGTCAATGGTAGTACAATTGAAAACCAGACAAAGTCAAGCTTAATTAGATCTCCCCCCAACTCCAACCTCACATTTCTGGTATATTCATTCCTGACCATAATCCTTGATAAATAACAATATAATGGGATTCATTTCCCCCAAACCTTTCCAAAAAAAGAAGCACAGTTGTGAGCAGGTGGAGAAAGAAAATAAAAATGTAGCCACAGATTTTACAACTCTATACAAAATAATAGCTGAATGTCACCAATAATGTAATCATAATAATGTAATCAGAAAACTCATAAGGATGCCTCAAGGGTGGCACATGGCAAAGAGCTGGGAAATAGTCCAGCTAGTTAACAGGGATTTCAGATGCACCAGTAAAAATAAAAAGTTTCTGAGCCTCTGCTTTGAGGCCAGCACTTTGTGGAGCAACACAGGAAAAGTGACTGATACATTCCTGTATTTTATGAGAAAGCCTCAATGTCAAAAAGCCTCTCCCCTGATTTCTGTGCATCCCTGTGTTCTTGTAAAAGCACATGCACCAACTCTGGGTTCAGACACTATGACCAGTGAAAGAATGGTGGACATAACTCACCATTCATAAAGAGTTTATAGTTAAGCTGCCATAGTAAGGGAATAAAAGCAAAGACTACTGAGTGTAGATGGCAGAGTTAAGAAACCATCATTCTTTATTCCGAGCCCACTTTTATGGATTGCTATGTTCTGTTTTACGTCTTTACATTTTTCTACATTCTTAAGTACGTTAACTTCCTTTCTTTCTAATTTGACAAAGTGTAAGAATTCATAGAACATTTCTTTGTTAAGGTATTAAGGTGACTTTGCATTACTAGCAATATTTGTGTTGTAGCTTCATCTTGGGGAAACCCCTTTAGTTAGTCTACCCTTTGCAATAATTTCTACAGTGTTGTATTACACAAATAATTTAATATGAGCCTGGTTTCTTTTGAAACTGTGTGCATACCCATTCTCCCTTAGTTTCACAATACACAACACATCTGTTAGTTCAATGATAACAGATGTTATACTGAAATTGTAATAACTTGTGAGTTAACTGTATTCAAAACTTTATAGTTACACACGTTTCAATAACTTAATCCTCTACCATTATCTCTTCAAATTGATTTAGCCCTGCAGAAGTTGGAGAAAATCAAATATTCATTGTGTTTGTTTTGTGCATATATACAAAAATCACATCATGATTTATCTCTCCTGGTATTAATCCTGTCTTCCTTGGAAAGATGGAGTAAAAATCATAACAGCATCAACAATCCCTCCTCTCTTTACTCATGAAGATAAATTTCATAGCCAATTCAGGATTATTATGCATGCATCTGTGTGCAAGCATTTTTTATGGATTTGTAGAAGCCCTATAAATCCGATCTGCGTTTCTAGCCATTTACTGTTTAAATAAATGACCTTTCCTCTTATCTCAGGGGCACAAGCCTACCCCCATTTGGCCACTTTATCTTTTATTAGAGAAGCACCTCTCTTCTTTTAAAGCAAACCACCTTTTTTTCTCTCAAGCTTCCGTCTTTGTTTTTTCCAAATCCACAGATGACACACCCTCTGCTGAAATGTGTGGGTTACAACCAAAATCCACCAGTAGACAGTAGACAGTGGGACAGTATAGTGGGGTGCTGGGAGAGCAGATAAAAGTCAGGAGACAGTCTCCATCTTCTAGTATGTTCCATACTGGTAAGAGCAGAAGACTTGTGTGCAACAGGGGACAAAAGTACTTTAGGGCACTCTGGGTTTCCCAACACGTGCTAAGAGTTTCAGGGAAGGGAGAGGTAGAGAGCAATGGAGGACCAGGAAAACATCAAAGAGGAGCACAGCCTTAAGGTGGACCTTGGAAAATGCATGGAGTTTGGGCCAAAATGCAGCATGAGGGCACTCCCAACAAGGCCGAGGCTCCAAAGAGGCTTGGGAAGACTGTGTGAGGAAGAGTGCTGGGGTATGAGCAGAGAAAAGTCTGGCCTCTCTTTTGGCTGATCTGCCCCGACTAGAGAACCATGCTCTTTTCCATTTCCAACTCTTTGCTTCCCTATCCCTCCAAATAGAATGTAAAGCAACACCAGCCTTTTCACATGCACACATCACTAAACACACAGCCCCCAAAGTCACCAGCTGCACAGGCCTGGGTCGGGGAGGAACCCCCAAGGAGAGGGGCTGTGTCAAGGTCTCACTGGGCCCTGATTTATGTTCTGGCTCATGGATTCTACTGACTTCAGACAGTTAGTTCCATCATGCTTGGCTCATTCCCAGGCCAACTTGCCATCTCCACCAACCACCCTCTAAGGGTCTCTCTCAAAACTCCAGACAAGCACATGCTCAAACAATGCAAATGAGCACAGAGCCTTCAACAAGTGTCCCTAGATCTATTTATTTATAAGTGAGAAGAAAGAACTGCTTGAGGTGGGAAAACAGAAAATGAACTACAAAGTCAATAATGAGTACATGGTTTTGCTGTCATCCTCTGTCTTGGGAGACAACAGAGCATACCAGGCTGCGAAACCAGACTGCCCAGGTTCAAATCCCACTTCAGCCACTTTCCAGCTGGGCGAGTCACTCAACTTCTCTTTGCCTCAATTTCCTTCATCTATGAAATGGGTACAATAACAGTTCTTACTCCATTGTGGTGTTGTAGGGATTATAGAAAACAAAACATGTAAGTTTCCCTTAGAACAGTATAGAGTATGCAGTATTTCCTATTATTGGGGCCATGTCCCTTCATTAGTGCTAGTATTGAAAGGTTAGAATCTTCACAGCCCACTGATGGAAGAAACTGTATCTAGCTCAACAATCCCTTTCGCCTCTCATCCTGGGCTTGCTCCTTGGCCTTCACCCTGATATTCCTGCTTGGATCTCCTTTAATCCGAGTGATATTTTAGGTGATGATTTTTGTTGTGCAAATTTGGTCTCTTTTAACATCTTTTGAATATTGCTTGTTTCTCCAGACAATATTACTCTTCTGTAAATGCAATGTTGGGCACAATAGGTACACAATGAAAGCCTGGCAAATTGAAGTTGACTGTGTAGACACTCTTGGGCTCTTCTCAGTCTGTATCATGTCATTGTTCATGACTGCTCAGTAAATATTTCCCTTACTTTTAATAAAATCTCCTCACTTGTTATAAAATCTTAATGGAATATGATAGATTTTATGCACTTCTTGAGGACAATAGAAAGTAACACGAGCTCTACGTGTTACATGAAAAACAAAATACTGGGCCTTCTTAAACACAGAAACAAGGGAAAACAACGATCAGATACATATTTGTAAAGAAATTCTCCTGAGGGCCGGGCACAGTGGTTCACACCTGTAATCCCAGCACTTTGGGAGGCCGAGACGGGCGGATCACGAGGTCAGGAGATCGAGACCATCCTGGCTAACATGGTGAAACCCCGTCTCTACTAAAATACAAAAAAAAAAAATTAGCCAGGCGTGGTGGTGGGCGGGCGCCTGTAGTCCCAGCTACTCGGGAGGCTGAGGCAGGAGAATGGCGTGAACCCGGGAGGCGGAGCTTGCAGTGAGGAGAGATTGCACCACTGCACTCCAGCCTGGGCGACAGAGCGAGACTCCATCTCAAAAAAAAAAAACAAAAAAAAATTCTCCTGGGGACAGAAAGACTCAAGAGGATGAAGTTTAACTCTAAATTTGGTTGTGTTCGAAAGTCTGACTTCCTTGCCTGTACATGGAACACACATTTCCAGAACATGCTATCTGGGCACACTCACCATAATATTCTGCTTAATCTTCGTGATGCTATGATGAATGACTTACCATTATGGAAAAGAAATAACAGTGGTAAGAAAGAATACCCAGAGAGCACCAACAAGGGGCTGGGGATGGGGTAGAGTCAGTCAGGGGCGGTTTTATTCCATAAAATAAAAGTAAAGATAAAGTAATTGACCCATGTGGTTAATGCTCCTCCTGTGTCTTAAGCCAGGCTCTGCCTCCCACCGTCTGCCTGCTTAGAACACAAGGTCTCATCTACTGCAAAGTAAGGAGTCCTGGAGTACACATTCTTTGCAGGCAGGAGATTCCCGGCTGCATGTTTGGTCACAAAGCCAGCTTTCTCTAATTGAACACAGGTTTCTGTTTTTGCTCCACTTTGCATCTCTCTCAGGTCAGCTAAGTTCCCTCTGACTTAAAGAAAGCAAGCTTCCTGTGGCTCTATGCTCAGAGACAGCCCTTGTTTGAGGCCTTGTGTGATCAGCATTTGGAGGGGAGAGGAGAAAGGTCTGGTCATAGAAGAGACCTGAAACCTGATTATGAAGGCCAGCATTGCCCCACTTAGGCAATGGGGACCCAAGAGATGGGTTTCTCTGTTGTCCTCATAATTCTTAGAAGACTCTAACTTATCATTTGGGTGTCAGCTGCCTGAATTCAGCAGAAAGACATGGATTCTTCAGACCCTCTTAATCCTTAGAAAAGACCAGCAAATAAGCCTGCAGTATCACACAGGGATTCTCAGTAAGTTCTAAGGACAGCTAGATGTTCACATGAAGTTCCCAGGTGAGATTTTAGAGGCCCTTCCCCAGGACAAAGTATCCTTTCTGGTTTTTTGGTTTACACTTACGACTTAACAAATTTCTTCTCCAGCAAAGCCCAGTTTCGATTCTCCTGCTTCAATAAGTCTTCTCTCAGATCTGTGGATCTTCACGGATCCATCTTCAACTTGAGCCATCTTTGTTCATCTGTGAGAGAAGAAAGGACAGCCTTGCACCGGAGCGTCCTGTGTTTGCTCATTATTAGTGCAGCTCCTCTCAGAGCATGGCCAAGACTGGGACCACAGTTCTGCTCCTCCTGCATTGTGAGCCAAGATCTGCCTCCCATTGTCTGCCTGCTTAGAACACAAGGTCTCATCTACAGCAAAGTAAAGAGTCCTGAAGTACACATTCTATACAGGCAGGAGATTCCCAGCTGCATGTGTGGTCACAAAACCAGCTTTCTCTAATTGAACACAGGTTTCTGTTTTTGCTCCACCTTGCATCTCTCTCAGGTCAGCTAAGTTCCCTCTGACTTAAAGAAAGCAAGCTTCCTGTGGCTCTATGCTCAGAGACAGCCCTTGTTTGAGGCCTTTGTCACCTCAAGCTGGGTGTTCTGTCTTCCTAGGGCCTTTGCCCAGAATCCTTCCAACTGGATGACTTCCCGGGCCCAGATCATGTCGCTTGAGCTTCTATTCCTGCTCTTGTTCTGACTCCTGGCTCCTCAACACACAGGCTGTTTGCCTGGTTTACACTTCCAGGCCCAGAGCCTTGTCTAGCCCAAGTTGTCTCTCTTACCATCATCCCAGTCTCCTGCCATCAATCCCTGGCTCATCCCCACAGCAGTGTTCTGAAAACCTACATGCATGGACTATTTCTGCCTAGCAAAGAGGCATGCTGTATAATGACGGCACACACAATGCTTCACGGAGGGTCTAAAACATGCCAGGCGCTTTTCCAAGGATGGCACCCTCAAGGGGCTACAGTCTGCTAGAAGACATAGAGGACTAGTAGGAAATTAATACTCAGTGGTGAAAAATGCTAAGGGAGTGGTAGAAATAGAATGTGGTGCTTACACAAAGGATCAGCCCAGCCAGCACTGGGGAAGTGAGGGATGGGTCCCATGAGAAGACAGTAACTGAAATATAAAGGAGGATGAGGAATTAGCTAGGCAAGGGAGAGAGGAAAAAAGGGAGGATTGTTCCAAGAAAGGAGGCTGGCATGTGCACAGGGCAGGGAAGGAAGAGAGCATGCAGCACTCTGTGGCCTATGGGTGATGCAGTTAAGAATGCAGCAAAGACCGTGCGCGGTGGCTCATGCCTGTAATCCCAGCACTTTGGGAGGCTGAGGCAGGTGGATCACCTGAGGTCAGGAGTTCGAGACCAGCCTGGCTGACATGGTGAAACCCTGTCTCTACTAAAAATACAAAAATTAGCCGGGCACTGTGGCAGGCACCTGTGATTACAGCTATTCAGGAGGCTGAGGCAGGAGAATCACTTGAACCTGGGAGGCAGAGGTGGCAGTGAACCAAGATCATGCCACTGCACTCGAACCTGGGCAACACAGCAAGACTCCGTCTCAAAAGAAAAAAGAAGAATGCAGCAAAGAGGTCAGGTGGGAGTGGCCAAAACCAAGACTGAAGATGTAGCCAGGGCTAAGCCATGAAAAGTCCGGTAAACTTGACCAAGAGTTTGGAACTTTATCCAGGGAACATTAAGAAGACATTTTAAACAGGAGGCTGATATGATCAATTTGTTTTAGAAAGGTCCTCTGGCCATGATATGGACCTAAATTGTGGGGGAGCTAGGATTCAGGCCCACTAGTTAGGTAAGTAGTCATTTGTAGAGGCGCTGAAGGCTTGAGCTAAGGTAGAGGCAATGCAGGAGGAGAGGAGTTGGCAGATAGGAAATATTGGAGTCTCGATGAGGAAGAGCTATGAGTGAACATGCAGACCCAGGCTTCTCTGATCTGGCAACAGGGAGATCTATGGTTCCTTCAGCTGAGACAGAGATGTTAAGAAGAGGAACAGGTTTTGAACACCAGTTTGAGGAGCCTGTATTTGTTTCTACATACAAGTGGAATTGGCTAGACATGGACTTAGAAAGTGGAAACTCCACTTTATACAACTCAATCTGTGCTATCTGCAAGGATAATGCATTCCGCAAGCATGTCACTCTGTGTGAAATAGACTATATGTCTTTCTTTCTCTCCTCAGGTATCATTATCTCACTCACATGAAACAATCAAAAGCAGGAAAAAAATATGGGCTAGACCTAAGAGCCAGAACTTCTGGGTCACATGGCCTTGCTAGGCCATAAGGGAGCCACAAATATCATTCCTCCCAGTGACTGGAATGAGAGGAGAGGCAGATACTGGATTGGAGAGCATCACTCATAGCTACTGAATCTGTAATTCTTAGCAAATCCAGGGATTGCCCTGCCATGGGAAACCAACTATCTCCTAGGATAACCCATTTCATTTTTTCCTCATCCTTGATCGATAAACAATCCATCTTTATAATGAATTAAGAACTCCCTCTGCAGCATCTATCCCTTGTTCTATACCCTTACAGAACAATGTTTTTATCTTTCCCATGACAGACCTTCAACTATTTGAAGATAATTATCATGCCCTCCCAGGTCCTCACTTTAACAAGTTGAATGAAAATTTCAATTAGTAGTTCAAAACTTCAAGTATCTGAAGATACAGTGACATTGAACAGCAAGTTTGGAAAAGTACAGGAATTTTGATTCCCTTCAGAGAAGGACAGCCAAACTGACTTGTTGGATCAGACAAAGAGATAATGGATGGGAAGGCACGCTGCTATCTAAAAGTGGGAACAGAGAACCAAATAATCTAAGATGTCTTTTCCTACTTTGACTCAAATTAAATGTGAAATCCTCATTCCTCGGTTGCCACTTCACTTCTGGCCTGATAGAGTAAAGATGTTTCTGCAGTTATCTTCCTTGACTGCTGGGGGTAGCACCAATGAAAACATACAAAGAAAGCTTGATATCCCTCCAGTTCTACTAATTGACTCATCTTATGTTTAGACAAGTGTTGTTTGAGGCTAAATTACAGAGCCTTAATTCAGACTGAGACTCTTAGAATCTGCGACTAATGAATCTTTCTTTTTCAGAAGTGTTCCTTAATACAGCCACTTCACTAAAAAGCCAGATGAGATGGCAAATACAACTTCCCTTCTTTATTGGATGTGCCTGACAACTGTGGGTTAATTGCATAACCAGGCAGCCAGTTAACACCTGCCTGTGGATTTACATACTTCCAGCCATATATCATCCCCCACCTGATACAGACTTTGTTGAAACCCGAATGTTTTACCAGGACTGGAAGGTCAGTCCCATTTGTCAAAGCAGGGACAATCCCTTTGTCTTAGACAGCCTTATCTAGGTTGTGGAGTCGCTCAAGGACATCATCTGCCTTCCCATCAGCAGAGCCTTGAGAAAGTTGAGCTGTGGGAACAGCGGGTCTTCTTATTCATTTATTTCTAGCTTCTCCTTTTGTCCTTATTAGCAGGCCAGAGCCTACAGGCTGATAAGACAAAGACACCCGTGGTTTGCAAGGACCTAAGAATGTAGTTGTATGAGACATTTGCTAACTGTATCAGCATTAATTTCGATAGGTTTTATTGTGCTCATTTCATCAATGAGTAGGAACCAGGCAGCCCGGTGAGATCAGTGAATGGGGTGTACTGTCATGAAAAAAGGGGAATACTGGCTAATGTTCAATAGGAGATCCCAAATAGCAAATTCATTGATTTGGCAATTATTTATTGAGTACTTACCATACGGCAGAGTTTGATAAGCACTAGGAACTACAATGTTCCCTGTTTCCTTTGGGCTCACATGCTGGTGGAGGAGCCACGCATTAATCGCACAATCACATCACACCTAACATTCAGGCCAGCACAGGGCTCATGCCTGTAATCGCAGCACTTTGGGAGGCTGAGGCGGGTGGATTACTTGGGCCCAGGGGTTTGAGACCAGCCTGGCCAACATGAGGAAACCCTGTCTCCACCAAAAATAGAAAAATTAGCTGGGCGTGGTGGCAGGTGCCTGTAGTTCCAGCTACTCAAGAGGCTGAGGGAGGAGAATTGCTTGAACCCAGGAGGCAGAGGCTGCAGTGAGCTGAGACTACACTGCTGCACTCCAGCCTGGGCATCAGAGTGAGACTCTGCCTCAAAAAAAAAAAATCTTACATTCAAGGAGTACTTACTAAGTGCCTGGCTCTGTTCTATATATATTACACACATTCATTCACTTAATCCTTACAACAATCCTATGAAGCACTTACTAACCTTATCCCTATTTTACAGGTGAGAAAACTGAGTTACGAAGAAATGAAGAAACTTGCCCTAAACCACATAGCCAGTAAGTGACAGAACCAAGAACAGAACTCAGGCAGGCTGGGTTCTAATGCCGTACTGCCTCTCAGCTGACCTGCAAGCCTTTTCAAAGACATTCAGCCACACCCACCCCAGGCAGAATAAGTGACCCTTTCACTGGTGCTTCCTCCAGTGCCTGCTCTACCAGTCACCACACTGCATTTCATAGGTCCATACATCATCCTCAGTTATAACATGGTTATCTTTTTTAAACACTTCTACTACTACTAATTGACTCATCTTGTGTTTAAACAAATGAAATCAAGATGCAGTTGAAAGTGGAAGCCAACGTTTCATAAGTAGAGCACAGGACCAGGCCAGAGCAGGGCTCTGTTGCCAGATGAAAGAAAAGCTACTCTCATGTTGTCTAGTGAAAAGAGAAGAAACCTAGAAAATTACAGATACAGAGTTACACACGTAGAGCTAGAGGGAGCCTGGGGAAGCACCACGCCATATGACAGGAGAAGAAATCCAGGCTCAAGAGCAGAAGGTTTTGCTCAAGGTCACACTTGAAGAATCAGTTCTTGACAGCGATTAGCCAGACCCAAGTCTCCTGACCTCCACCCAGCTCAGGGCTCCTTCTGCCCTTTCCCACTCCCGCCAGAATTCTTACAAGAATCCAACCCACAAGAAACCCAAAGCCAGAGGCAGCAATGAGGAATGTCCTGTTTACATTTCTGTTAAGTAGAATCCTTTGTTCTAACAATAACAACAAAAAACTCTTGCTTTCCACAAAGACATTCGTAACAATAAATGCATTATTTCCCCCAGGAAAAGTTTGAATTTCACTTATTTATAGTGACACAGGTGTACTCAATGCTTTCTTTAATTAAACTCCTAGTTAACATTTGATGTCTCTCAATCCAACTTTCCCTGAGCCAAGAACTGATCAATCCTGACCAACCAACAATGAGTATTACGCCATGGATTTTCAAATGGTTATTTTTACCCCTCCATGGAACTTAGCAGCTTTTTAACCACATGAAATATGCACAGATACATGAAATCTTTGAACTAGGGAAAATGTGATTGTAAAACTAGCCCTCTCGCCAGTCTAGGTTGGACAAACAGGGAAGGCATTTGGGGTACTTCTGTTGTCCCTTTCATTAGAATGCTGCCAGCCAGCGTTCTCCCTAAAAATAGTTGTCACGCCAGTGGAGTCCTCACTCTGGCAAACAGACTGTTCTGCACCAAGATCCTTTTTAACTGGTTCTTAAGTTACAGGAATTTTAACTAAATTAGAAAGTTTGCCACTTTGTTCCTTGTAAAATAAAAGTGTAAAAAGCCAGAGTTCCTGAAACACAGGTTCAGCTCAGTTTGAAAAAACAAGAAAACGTCGTCTTCACTTCTGGCATAAAAAATGTTGAAGCTTGAGGAGGTTGAGAACAAATGGAACTTCCTACTTATTAATGCTTGGGTAGTCAGTTTCTTCACACGGCCATTTCCTTCCCCCTGCGCCTTTCTGCGAATGTTTTATCAGCGCTGGACCACAGAATGATAAATGCTATCCTGTACAAAAAGGTAAAGATGCCTTAAAAACTCACTCTAGTGTTTCAAAGCACAGCTCTGCTTTCTAAAGTGTTTTCATTTTTCCACATTTAGGGCTTTAATGATTCTAGAATAGACAGTAGGAATGCCAAATACATAAACAATTCAAAATCTGCTCAGCCAGATCTGAAAAGGGTTTCCTCAGCATCCGTTCCAAATTCCTCATCTTACTTTTTAGGCTTCCCCTCTCAGCCTTTAATGGAGTCCTTGATTTCCAAGTACCTAGCATCAGCTGTTGAAAAGTTTTAAATATGAATTCTGTTTGCAGTTTTTTTAGTATGCTTTCTTGTTTATTTTACATTTTTAGGGTATTTTCACTCATATTATCTAACTTCAGCTCCCTCATCCAAAACAGACTGGTTGGTATGTTCACAATCCCTTGGGAATAAGGGCTCTCTCATGTCCCCAGCTATGGTACACACAATTAATTTCCCTAAACATTTGCTGTCCTCATGATACTGCCTTGCTCAAAAAGCATCATTGCACTCTTATCAATACAAACCATTTTGAGATATATATATGTGTGTGTGTGTGTGAATATATGTCTATGTATATATATCCATGTCTCACTCTGCAAATATATTAACATATTATAAAATATTAACAAAAATATATTTAGAAAGGAGGAGGTTTACAAATCTTAACAGAAATCTTCATATTTCACTGTGCCCTAGTGGACTGCCTACCACACCCCCTGAAAGGAGTAGGTCTTAGTTGGAAGACCCCAGTTTGAGAAGATCAAGATCTAACTTTTGAGACCAGCCTGGCTAATATGGTGAAACCCTATCTGTACTAAAAATACAAAACTTAGCCAGGTGTGGTGGCACATACTTGTAGTTCCAGCTACTTGGGGAGGCTGAGGCAGGAGAATCATTTGAACCCAGGAGGTGGAGATTGCAATGATCCAAGATCACAGCACTGCACTCCAGCCTGGGTGATAGAGTGAGACTCTGTCTCAAAACAAAACAAAACAAAACAAAGGAAAACAAAAACATCTAACTTTTGAGTGGCATTCCAGGCCCACCACAATGGAGTCTCAAACTTCCTTTCCAGCACAATCCACTGCTGTTCCCTCCTTAACAATCAAACTGAATCACTGATTGCCTGAAGGCTCCAAGCTGCTCAATAGGCTTTGGGGCCAGGCTGTGAGTATGGGCTCTTCCTTATACCAGTTGTTAAGTCACAGGTAATCCATTCATTCTCCTTATGCTTCCTCATGCAGGGAATGAGAAAAATAACGACACCTGTGGCAACATTCTTGTTGTCAAATGAAATGGAAGTATACACTGAGAGCACACTTGGTAAAATGGTAAAGTGTGACACAAATCTTATGAGTGTATGAATCCCTATACAATACAGGGATGTCTGCACTCTTGGGCACAAATAAGAGACTCTAGGTATATTATCTTACAAATGTAAAACATCATCTTCCATCAGATCTTTTATTTAAATACTGTTGAGTCCCTATTAGCTATTTATCAGTTTCACTAACACATCGAAAATCTAAGCCTCACAGCAATAACCTGCTGAATGCCCAAAGTGTGGCTCTGGCCAAAAATGAAAGGGGTGATTTAGGAGAAGAGGAAAGCCCTGACCAAGTGGAAGAAAGGCATTCCCTTAACTGAAATGAGTAAGACTGGGGAACAAGCCAGTTCGGGGTGGTAAAATCAAAAGTCTAATTATAGACACACAGATATGAAATATCTATTCAATATCTGCATGAGGATGTTGGACACCTGAGTCTGGCTTCAGGGGAGAGGTGTGGCCTAAAGATTAAAATTTGGGAGTGATGTTCTTCTCAAACTTTAAGACAGGTTCAATGACTTCTCCTCTACGAATCTTTCTTTAATTTCCCTCCCAGCTGCGCAAAGCTTCTCTGGATTTTTAACACTGTTTTTCTGTATATTTCCATGAGCATCTACTCTACCTCCTTTTTATTTCATTTTACTTATTTGTGAACTAGACTATGGGCCACTTGAGGGCAAAGACAATGTCACTTTCGTCTCTGTGTTCTTTTGGTGTCTAGCAATGCACCTTGTCTATATTTGGTTCTCAATAATGCATTATGGGTTGGTTAATTAGTCACCTCTACCTATAACAGGTTCAGTAAAATTTCTTGAAAAAAAAGTAATTCCAGATGGTTTGATGACCAGATGAATGAATGAACAAACAATCCCTGAAGTCCCATTGAAAGATCTGTATAGAAGTGGCCTTGTGCATATATAAGTGAAGCCTGGTGTCCTTCCAACATGGCACGTCCAGTTGCCCAGTGTCCAGGACTGCCCATCATGGTTCCCCACTTAGGTCCACCTTTACCAGCCCTGTTTACTATAGCCTTTCATTCTCTTTATTTCCCAATCTAAATGTTCCAACCCAGTCAGCTGTCACTTTGGAAGTCAGTCTGCAAGGTGACAACAAGCCAATTGAACTAATTTGTGCTACTGTGACCAGAGAGCCTACTGCCTACATGCCTTTCCACCACACGTCATAAGGTTGAATTTCAATGAGCGTCTTGAGAGAGACAACGACTTAAAGCAAAGTGACTTTAGAGCAGGACATGCCACACCTGGGTAGCTAGCTACCTGCCCTGACAGTGCCCTCAACAAGCCAGACTATTTTACCATATCCAGTCTGGATAGAAGTCCTGAGAAACAGTTCAGAGGATGCAGTTTTTTGAGAAGATAGAGAGTCAGCTCTGCCATAGGAGGTGCCCTGCTACCCAGGTGACCCTGCCCCAGCTCTGACACCAGACAGCCTCTCAATGATTGGTAAGTGTCTGGCTTCCCCGGTCCATGTCTCAGTGCATGACTCAGGAGCCAGACCGCACAGATCCCTTCTAGTTCTATGGTTCAACTAAAACAAAATTTGATTTTCAGAATTCCAGAATCTTTCTACTCTCTTCTCAAGCTATTCTCATTTTTCCATTCTGTAACATCCTTGTATAATACGGTTGCAAAGCTCCATGCCTTCCTCTGTATAATGGTGATGATAATAATGATGATAACAATGTTGCTTGGCTCCCAGGGTTGTTGTGAGCTTTTCATGAGAAAGTCATTTGTGATCGTGCCACTGCACTCCAGCCTGGGAGACACAGCAAGACTCCGTCTCAAAAAAAGAAAAAAAGAAAGTCCTTTGTAAATTCTGACTCTTACTAAATTTAGTTATTATTGTTTTATTGTTAAAGTATCTCCTCTCTTTCTTTGCATGCAGGAAGTTAAAGATTGTTACCAATTCCAGTTTGGAAATTTTTTTAAAAGACTAGATAATCTTGTCTGAGGCAAGTGTCCTAACAAGTCTTCACAGTTGAAGGAGGGGGAAATGTATGAATACAGGAGGATTCAGAGAAACCTCAACTCACCTGTGATCTCGGGTCATCATGAGATCTCCATAGGATAAGTGAGTCTGATGAATCATATACTTCTAAGTGTGGAGAATTAGAGGAATTCTTTAGTTCACCCACTCCACAGTTTTCCATACAAGTTATTCCAAAGAGAGTGCCCCTGGAACAGGGAGTTAAAGGCACTGTACGACAAATGAAGGCCTGAGGTACTCATATTTGTGAGTTACCCATGCATGTTATTAGAAAACATTACATTCTCACAGCAAATAAACATATTGCATCAATAGAGTCTAAAAAGCATCTAAGAGCATTTTTAAAGTTAAATGAGTAATACGATTTCTTTGCTAAACTATTGAACAGATCTAAACAGCATTAAAAACTGAGAAAGAGAAAAATGCCCATTTTGTGTCCCAAAATTAAAATACAGGAAAATGTCATTAATTCAATTAGACTAACTAGGGAGAAAGGATTGAGAACTATTATCTAAACAAATATAGCTTTATTACTCTTAAGAAGTACAGGAAAAAAAAAAACCCAGCAAACCTAACCAAGTATGACAAAGTCAATGATTTTAGGAAATACTTTAATAATTTATTAAAATATAACTCCTACATACTGTCCACATATCCATGTTTAGCCATTTAAAACAGGATCTACAAAATAATAAACTCTTCTCCTTCACTTTATACACAGTGGTTAAGTTTTAGAACAAAACAACCCATTAGAATGCTCAAGACAGCACTGCAATCAGTCAGTGACTCTGAGGCCTGAATCAAGATGTTTGGAGATGATAAAAAATGAAATGCAATGGACTTGCCGTCTTAAGGCAGCCATGTCAATCAGTGCATCACATAAAAACCCATGAAGGGAGGAAATCAATGCTTCCAAATGGAAAAAAAAAAAAACCTTTCAATATTAAACCTATAGAGAGCTGTTAGCTTGCCTTTTCTAAATTCTTCCTTTAAAGAGTTTTAGAAATTATCATGCCAAATTCATAATTCAAGCTTCAATAACAACTTATACCTTCATAGTAGAATGTATTAGTGAAGTAGTATTAATTACATATATTTCATGATCTTAGCCCTTGATATTTTGGATGCTCACATAGGCTTTTGACTTATTTTAAGGAGGGTAAAGGAAAACAGTAGATGGAATTAGTTAACTCCACTTTAAATAATAGATTACATTCAATGAAAAAATAAGTGAGACTTTTGCTTTCAATCATGATGAATTACTTGGTACCAGACTAGTCTTTCTGCTGTAAACAACTCTCAAACCAGCAAAATATGTATTATGTTGGTGCAAAAGCAATGGTGGGTTTTGCCATTAAAGTAATGCTACCATTACTACCAGCAGAAGACTATTAACCCCAAGAAGCATAAGACTGTCATCCATCTGAGCAGAACCACCACAGGGCTGTCATCCCTCAGAGAAGAAAAATACATGAGGTGATAGCCACAGCCACCCCACCTTTCTGCTCAAAGTTACTTTCTAGACCACAAAGTAAGTAGGTGGTGCCCAAGTAGAACTCTGAGGTCTTGATGAGCTGAAGAGGTACAGATAGGAATTCAGCGTTAATGAGATAGGTTGATTTGTAGGACAGGGTATCATATAGGAGGAAGCCACATCGAGAAGGAATTCCAGAAATTAGTGTAGGGATCTCTTTAGTTTTTTGATAGAATACCAAGTTGAATATGCTCAGAGCACATACTATGCTGCACATGTTTAGGCAATATAATATAAATGAAGATTTCAGAAATCACAGAGTGCTACAAGACATAGGCATTTTGAAGAGAGTTTAGAGATCTTGCTAAGCGCTCCCATCAATTCAACTGGGACTCTTGTCCATAGTAAGAGCTCATCTAGAGTCACCCTAGCAAATCTTATTCACAAAGCTCAACAAATATCATACCAACACAACCATGAACTCACTGCCTGTCAAAACAAAACAAAAGAAAACTCTTTAGAGAAAGACAATGGGGCCAGGCACGGTGGTGTGTGCCAGTAATCCCAATACTTTGGGAGGCTGAGGTGGGCAGATTTCTTGAGCCCAGGATTTCCAAACCAGCCTGGACAACATGGCAAAACCCTGTCTCTACAAAAGTACAAAAATTAGCCAGGCATGATGGCATGTGCCTGTAGTCCCAACCTCTTTGAGGCTGAGGTTGGAGCATCGCTTGAGCCAGGGAGGCAGAGGTTGCAGTGAACTGTATCATGCCACTGCACTCTAGCCTGGGTGATAGAGGGAGACCTGCCTCCAAAAAAAAAAAAAGAGAGAGAGAGCGAAAGACAATGAAATCCAGTCTCTCAACAGTGTCTGGTACATAATCCAACAAAAACAGATGTATAAAGAAGCAGGAAAATGTAACCCATGACAAGGGGAAGGCTGGGCACAGTGGCTCACTCCTGCAATCCCAGCACTTTGGGAGGCCAAGGTGGGCAAAACACCTGAGCTCAGGAGTTTGAGAACAGCCTAGCCAACATGGTGAAACTCCATCTCTACTAAAAATACAAAAATTAGCCAGGCGTGGTGGCAGGTGCCTGTAATGCCAGCTACTGGGGAGGCTAAGGCAGGAGAATTGCTCAAACCCAGTAGACAGAGGTTGCAGTGAGCTGAGATCACGCCACTGCACTCCAGCCTGGGCAACAAGAGCAAAACTCCATTTCATAAAAAAGGTTAAAAAAAGGGCAGGGGATGGGGGGTAGAAAAATCAATGGAAACAGATCCAAAGATGATAGAGATGTTAAAATTAGAAGACAAAGAATTCAACACAGCTAATATATATTTTAAAACTTTTTGAAAAGATGGACTTAATGAGTGAACACATAAGAATCTCAGTAAATAAATGGAAACTATAAAATTAAAAAACACTGGACATTCTAGAACTGAAAAATATAACTGAAAGAAAAAATTCACTGCATTAGCTTACAAATAAACACTGCAGAACAAAGTGGCCCTTCAAGATCACTTTCAGGGGAAATAGGAAGCATCATAATTGAAACAAAAAAGGTTGAAAAAGAAATGAACAGAGTCTCAGTGACATGTGGAAAAACATCAAGCCAATATACATATAATTGAACTCCCAAAAGTAGAAGAGAATAATGAGGGCAGAAAAATTTTTGAAAAAATAATTTACTTCAAATATACTATTTTTCACATAAATTTAATAAAAAATATAAATCAACACATACAAGAAGTTCAACAAGCCCAGATGGTAAAAATACAAAGAAAACCACACTATCTATATCACAGCCAAATAGGTAAAAGTAGCAAACATAAAAAGACAATCCTAAAAGCAGCCAAAGAAAAGCACACATTGCCTACAGGGAACAAGGATAGAAATGTTTGTTGACTTCCTATCAGAAATAGTGCAGATCAGAAGACAATTGAATAACACCTTTAAAATGCTAAAATAAAACTACCACTATGAACTCAGACAAATTTTAAATTAAAATTTTTACAAATAAATAAAATAAAACTACCTGTCAACCTAGAATGCTATATTCAGAAAAATATATTTTAAAAATAAAAGTGAGAGAATTCATCAGCAGCAGACCTATATTGCTATTAAGGGAAATCTTTCGGTTAATGGAAAATTATACTGGATGGAAACGAGGATCTATGTAAAGATATGCAAAGAAAACACTGTATCTATGCGGGTAAAATATATAATAACTTTTAATTTCTTAATTTGTTTAAAATATAATTGTTGAAAAATAATAACAATGCATTATGAGTTTGTAATACAGAGGTTAAATTGACAGTAACAGCACAAATAATGGGATGGGGTAAGTGGGAGTATACTATTGCAAACTTATTATGTTACAAGTGAGATAGTATGATACTAATACATGGTAGATTGTAATAGGTTTGGGAAGTATATTGTAATCCCTAGAGCCACCAAGTAAAAGGTTAAAAAAATAATAAGCCCAATAGAGGAAGTAAAATGGAACGCTCAAACACAGTCATGTAATCAAAAAGAAGTCAGAACAGAATAACAAAAGGAAAACATATGGGGAAAATAGAAAACCAATAGCAAAATAGTAGACTTAAAACCAATCATGTCAATAATTTATTAGAGAATGCCTGACTAGATGAAAAATCGAGATCAAACTGTGTGTATTAAAAGATGGAAAATATCACACTGTGCAACAAGAACCAATCATAAGTGGCTTTATAAACAATAAAATAGTCCTTAAAACAAGAACCAGAGATAAAAAAGATACCCTTCCTAATGATAAAGGGATCAATTCAGGGAGAAGACATCACAGTCCCAAATATGCAGAACTTCAAGATACCTGAAGCACAAACTGACAGAACTGAAGGGTAAAAATACACCATTTGAAAGTCATGGTGAGAGGTTTTAACACGGCCCTCTCAGTAGTCAATAAAACAAGTAGACAAAAATCAGTAAAAATAAAAATTTGAGCAACATCAAGTAACTTAGCCTAACTGATGATTATAGAACACTGCACCCACCCAATAGCAGAACACACATTCTTCACAAGTCAATGTGTAAAGAATCCACTGAAATAGATTGTATGCTGAGACATGGCTCAATAAATTTAAGAGGACTGGAATCATACAGGAATGGTCTCTGACCACAATGAACTTAAACTAGAAAACAGTAATAAGATATATGAAAAATCATCACATACTTGGAAATTAAGCCAAACACTTCTAAATAACCCAAAGTCAAAGAAAAAATCATGAAGAAAATTAGAAAATATTTTAAAGTGATAGTTAAAACACATGAACTGAAAACTTGTGGGATATAGATTAAGCACTGCTGAGAGGTAAATTCGTTCCTCTAAATGCTTCTATCTGGAGGGAAAAAATACGTAAAACCAGTGATGTGAACTTCCTCCTTAAGAAACTAAGTAAAAAAGAGTAATTTGAAACCAACATAAGTAAAATGATGGAAAAAAAGAAAAGAGTAGAAGCCAATGAAATAGAAAATAAACAAACTAGAAAGCAAATAAATGTAAACAATTATTAGACCTGTGAAAATATAGAAAGAAATATTATGAAAAACTTTATGCTAATGAAGTTGACAAATCAGATGACATAGATCAATTTCTTTTTGTTTGTTTTTGTACGTTTATTTTTCAGAAAGAGTCCTGCTCTGTTGCCCAGGCTGGAGTGCAGTGGTGCTTTCTCAGCTCACTGCAGCCTCCGCCTCCCAGGTTCAAGCAATTCTCTCACCTCAGCCTCCTGAGTAGCTGGGTAGCTGGGACTACAGGTGCCTGCCACCACACCCAGCTAATTTCTTTTTTTTTTTTTTTTTTCTGTATTTTTAGTAGAGATGGGGTTTTGCCATGTTGGCCAGGCTGGTCTCAACCTTCTGGCCTCAAGTGATCCACCTGCCTTGGCCTCCCAATGTTGGGATTACAGGCATGAGCCACTGCACCCCACCAGATCAATTTCTTAAAAGATATAAAGTAGATACAGATAATCTGAGTAGCTCTTGGCTGAAGAAATTAATAATTGGTCAATTATTCCTAAAATAAAAGTTCAGTCTCAGGTGTTTTCTCAAATTACTTTAATCAAAAATTTAAAGCATAAGTAATATCAATCATACACACATTTTTGAGTAGAAGGATTGAAATAGAGGATTGAAAGTTTCCCAAATCATTGTATGAGGTTAGCATAACTCTGATATCAAAACATGAGTTTTATAAGAAAAGAATAAACATAAAGAATTCCAATTAATTTTTTAAAAATCAAATCCAGAATTACATGAAAAGGTTAATACTTCATGATTAAGAGGATTTCATACAAGGAATGCAAGGTTAGTTCTATATTTGAAAATCAAAATTAACATGGTATAACTCTTTTTTTTCTTTCAATTGTCTGTAATTGTTCTCAGCAATGTTTCATGATTTTCACTGTGGAGATCTTGCACAACTTTCCCTGGATTTATTGTTAAGCGTCCTGGTGTTTTTGATGCTACTGTAAGTTAGACTGATTTTTTTTTAATTTCTGTTTTCCAGTTGGTCATTACTAATATTTAGAAATACAATTGATTTTTGTATATTGGCCTTATAGCCAATATAAAATTAACCTTGCTAAATCCCTTTACTAGCTCTAATATTTCATTTAGATTTCATAAGGTTTTCTGTGAAGATAATCACCTGCTAATAGAATCCATTTTATTCATTCTTTTTAAATATCATCCCTTTTATTTTTTTCTTGCCTTCTGTGCTAGAAATAAATAATGAAAGAGCTGGCTGGAACAATCCCATTACTGGGTATATATCCAAAATAAAACAAATCATTCCACCAAAATGACACATGCACATGTGTGTTCATCACAGCACTATTCCCAACAGGAAAGACATGGAATCAACCTAGGTACCCATCAACAACGGATTGAATAAGGAAAATACAGTACATATGCACCATAGAATACGCAGCCATAAAAAACAATGAAATCATGTCCTTTGCAGCAACATGGATGCAGCTGGAGGCCATTATCCTAAGCAAATTAATGCAGGAACAGAAAACCAAATACAACATGTTCTCACTTATCAGTGGGAGCTAAACATCAGACACTCATGGACATAAAGATGGCAGCAGCAGACACTGGGGACTACTTGCGGGGAAGGAGGCAAGGGTTAAAGAACTAACTATTGAGTACTATGTTTAGTACCTGGGTAACACGATCAATCATATCCCAAGCCTCAGCATCCCACAATATAGCCAGGTAACAAACCTGCACATGTATTCCCTGAATCTAAAATAAAAGTTGGAAAAAAAAAAAAAAGAGCTGGCTGGAAGCTTTCAAACTTACAATTGGAGCTGCCCCTAAAATTTAACTCCCGAATGACAGGGAAATATTCAGTGATAACTACATTTTTTTCTCACTATCTTCAAGCAGTAACATATGAATCCCTCAAAGAAAGCAAAGATTTTCCATGCACTTAACCAGTGGTTTGACTTCATGTTTACAAGTCTCACTACTGATCCACAAATATGTTATCCAACCCTCTCTCAATTTTTCTTTCCCTTTTTTTTTTTTTTTTTTTTTTTTTTTGGCATTGTCCTACAGTTTCTCAGGCTTTAATTTCTTTTTGTTTCCCTCTGTTGTTCAAATTGGATTATTTCTACTCATCTATCATCAAGTTGACTGGCTCTTTTCTCCATCATATCTATTCTGCTACTGGGCCAGGTAGTGAATTTTTTCTATTTTGGCTATTATATTTTTCCATTTTTAATTTCCATTTGGTTCTTTCTTACATCTTTTATTTCTCTGTCAAGATTTTCTTTTTATTAATAACAAGAATGCTTGACCACATTTCTTAAAGCATGGTTTTAATAGCTGCTTTGAAGTCTCTGAGCTTTCCAGTATCTATGTCTTCTTAGGATTGGAATCTGTTGATTATCTTTTCTTTTGAATGTTGAATTTTTCCTGGTTCTTCAAATGCTGAGTAAGTTTGGATTATTTCCTAGACATTTTGAATATTGCGATATGAGAGCCTACGTCTTGTTTAAATCCTAAAGAGAATGTTGATTTTTGTTCATTTTAGTAGGCAATCAACAGGTTAGGTTCCGGCTGCAAATTCTAATCTGCCTTCTGTGGGCTTTGGTACAATATCAGTTCATATTTCCAAACGTTGGCTGTGCTACTTAGAGCTATGCTGCATGTCTGCCGGAGTAGCCTATCTGGGACCTCCGTGATGACTGACCCTGTAGCTCAGTTCTCAAAGCCTATGGTACAATGTATAGGGTCAGATTCATGCATGCACCATTTGAAAATGAACCCAGGAATCCACATGCGATTTTATGGACCCACTCCCTTGACCTCCCTTCTCTCCATGATCTACCCAACACTTTGTGGCTCTCTGGAGCTTCTCTTCCCAGTCCTCCAGCCAGAAAGCTGAGGCTTCATTTTTCCCACTTTGCCGAGAACTTACCACCATGTGTCTGATTGCAGGGCCAAGCAGTGGCAGCACAGAGAAAGAGTAAAAGGAATGGAAAGTCACCCCACACTCTCGGGACCGTGGGTGTCCTGGTCAGAGCGAAGGGTGCCTCTGTTAGACTTTCAGGCACCTGTCAGTCACCACTGCTGTCTCTGTGCTGGGCTGGAATATTGCCTAGGGGCAGGTCATGAAGGAGGCAGGGGTTGGGGGTAAAGAATTTTCCCACTCTCTCAGATTTGAAGGAGCCCTTTTCCTGCTCTTTAGGCCACAAAGAGAGGAATTCTCTTCGAATTTTTGCTTCCACACCCAGTGTGCATTTCTGGGTTTGAGGCTGCCTTTGAGTCTAAACTAGACAATATGAGGGGAAAACGAAAAGAGAAACTTCCTCCTCACCAGTTTGGTGGAACTTCAAATTCTAGTCTCCTTCCCAGTCTGCCTGCTGCCATTTACTTTTCAGTCTTCAGATAGTTGCTTCGTGCATTCTGTGCAGGATTTCTCCTTCCTTTTTATTGCAGAGACAGGGTAACTGTGTTTACTTCATCTTCCCCAGAGCCAGAACCCTCAGATTTCATTTGCTAATAAAAAATTCTGTATCAAATGGTTGTAAAGCATGTTGACATGTATATGTGTTATACCCCCAAATTTCAACTTAAAGAAAAATACCAATGTGTTCATTGGAGCTGCCAGATAACTTCATTTTTATTCGGCCCTTGGAATAAAGTTTCTCTGCATTTTTTTTTTTTTCACTGAAGAGTATTCTGAGATTGCAAAGTAAGCTGTTAGAAAGCTTACAACTTGCAATTAATGACCTATGGAAATTTGGCTTTTCTTGATATTGTACAACCTAAGTTTTTTTTTTAATAGTAATAAAGGCTGGGTACAGTAGGGCATGCCTGTAATCCCAGCACTTTGGGAGGCTGAGACAGGAGGATTGTTTAAGCCCAGGAGCTCAAGATTGGATTGGGCAACATAGCAAGACCTCATCTCTATAAAAAATCATAAAATTAGCCAGGCATGGTGGCACATGCCTGTAGTCCCAGCTACTTGGGAGGCTAAGGTGAGAGGATCCCTTGAGCCCAGGAGGTCGAGGCTACAGTGAGCTATCATTCTACCATTGCACTCCAGCCTGGGTGACAGAGCAAGATTCTGTCTCAAAAGAAAAGAAAAGAAAAGAAAAAAGAAAGGAGAAGAGAAGAGAAGAGAAAAGAAAGTATGATGCTGAAGCTTATAAAAAATTGCAACTGTCTTCAGTCACTGGCAGTTTCACATTCTGTGTTCCTTGACACATCCCTGTTTCATTGATTCAATGTACAGTATAAGTATTGAACTTATAAAATACATCTTGATATTAAAAGACCTACCAATCTATCTGTTAAATACGTTGGTTTCTTATGAGATTTTGACAATGGGTTTCTGCTACCAAATAGAAAGAAAATGTTTGAAAAGCCATGGCCCCAGAATGGAACATAGTCTTGTTCAGCCTTACAGTATTCCTTGCCCAACCACACGAGCACACACAATCCCTCACACAAACCCGGATACACACAAAGAGCATCAAGATTTATGTAAAGAAAATACATCTTTACCAATCACTGACTCTGTCTTTAAAAGTCACCCTTCCAAATTGAAACCATGTAGCTCTAAGTGTTTTCTCAAACTGAATGCACCAATCATTGCTTTCAGCCAGGTCCTTGGCTCAACAAACACACACCGGGGAGGATTCAGGGTTCACGGGAATGACAATGCTGTAAACAAACTACCTTCAAACCTAGGTGAATAGGTCTGTACAAGATTAATCATGTGCTTCCTTCAGTAACTCCTAATGTAGGAACTTTCCTATGGTGGCAAGAAAAATGACAGTCAAGTTGTATTACCAAGAAATGACATGAGACGTGGATGTTGTGCTTGACACAGATGAAGGTCATGGAATTGGATTTCCTTAATGCATCTCAGTTCAGGTTGCTTCCCCATCTCTGTCTAAATGCTGGGTCATGTGCTCTGGAAACGCTCTCCTGTGGATTTAGATTTGAAATATGCCCAGTAACTCTCAGAAGGACAGGGTCAAATATCTGTGAGGTAAATGCAGGCTCTTTCTTCACGTGTCACATAGCCACGTCCTCTCTGCTGGAAAATAAACAGGTTGACTATCACTCTGTCCACCGGTGTGAAGTATGAACACACAGGGAGCATTTATCTTCCCCATCAACATTTATCCAGGACGAAGCCCTGTTCTTGCCTTGCATCAAAGTCACCTACTTACACACACGTTTCTTCAAGAGTCAGAGCCTTTTGCCTAAGAAGGCGACGTGAGCTAACTTTGGAAGAAACGGCTGGAAAGTTAACTTGCAGGGTACTCCTGCTAGCGTTTCCTGAAGACTTACAGACGCGTGTTCTTTGCTTTGCTTCTCTTCTCTGAGAGCACACAATCTCTAACAGCATTAATGGTGCTGATTACAAGCAGTCAGTGCTGAAAACAGACCCCTTTCTATGCTAGCCGCAAATGAAAATTCACGTTGGTCAGGCTGCAGATCATAAAAAATGCTATATGTTTGGGAAGAATCAAATTGTTCAATACCTTCCTCTCCCTCTCTATGAGAACAACTTGTTTGTTAGATTATTTCTCTAATAATCTTCTTCAAGGAACTTTACACAAACACAACAGTTTTACCCTATCATTTATAGAGCATTGGCCATAAAATAACTTAGGTCAGAGAAAATCACTATGTGCCTGGATGTAGGACATAGCTTGGGGGCTGTTGGGCAGAACAGTGCTGCTGGGTGGTAGGGAGGATGCTGGGAGTGCCTGGGAGTCTGTGGTACAGGAGGTACCAAGGCCAGGGAATTCTGTAACTACAAGTAAGGCCCAGTTCATCATCCTAACTACCCCATTTCAGGAGAGTCTCTTCATACTGTTTGTTCAAGAACTCTGTTTAGTGGACAAATCTATTGAGCATTTGCCCATTGAACACTCAGTTCAACTGTGTAACGGGAACCATGCTGAGTTCTGGGCATAAGTGAGTGGAAACCACATGGGGCCCGCATCAATAAACTCAGCCTTACAATACACTATTCGGAAAGATTTATGTTTAAGGCATGCATGGAGTGCCACGGGGACCCACAGAGGAATGTCTTGCTCAAATATAAATTCCAGAAAAGCCTTTCCAGAGTGATGGCATGTTTAAATAGAGTCTAGAAGGTGACTGGGTTGGCCAGTTGAAGAGTGGAGTAAAGACATTTCTAATATAGTGAGGAGCTTTCGTATAACTCATGCTGGGAACTGCAAATACTTTATGCAAACTAAGAGGTACTGGAGATTAGAGTGCACTGGGTAGGAGGGGGGCAGTAAATGGAAATGAAAAAGTACGCATGAGTCAGATCATAAAGAAAGGGTGGTCTTAATCATATAAACAATGAGTGAGTCGTGATGAACAGTTCTAAGCAGAAGAATGCCTTGAGAAGGTGTGCACTTCCCAAAGATCCACTCAGCAGCACTGGAAAGGGCAGTGCCACACCAGGGAGTCCTCTCAAGGGTGTCACAATGACCCTGGCAGGAGGAGAGGATGGCGTGGATGAAAGAGAAACAGTTCCGATGCAGAGGCGAAGAGACACTTGGAAGTTTCAAAGGAGAAAGCATTCGTTTGACTTCGTAACTGCTTCTTTGGGGTATTGTGGGAGAGGAAGGAATCAATGATGATACAGATATCAGGGTTGAGGACCTGGTTGGAAGGTAGAACCAGTACTTGAGGTAGAAAAAGTAGAAGAGCCACTTTTATTTTTAAGTTTTAAAATAATTTTTTAAGTGGGAGAGTTATTGAGGTATTATTTACATACAGTAAATTTACCTGTTTTACATGTATAGTTCTATGAGGTTGGATAAACATAGTCATGTAACTTCCTCCACTGTCAAGATATAGAATATTCCCATCACCCTATAAAGTTCCCTCATCTTTGTATGAAGACACTACCTTCTCCCTACCCTAGACCCTGGCAACCACCCATTTGATTTCTGTTCTTATACTCTTGCCTTTCCAGAATTTTGCATAATTAGAATCATATAGTTTTGTGTGACTTTTTAAAACTTACCATAATGCTTTGAGATCCATCTCTGTTGTTGCTTGTGTCAGTAGTTTGTTCCTTTATACTGCTGGGTAATATTCCATTGTAGGTACCGTAAGTTGTTTATCCATTTACTGGTTGATGGACATCTGGGTTGTTAGCAGTTTTGAGCTATTATGAATAAAGTTAATATGAACATCCAAGTTTTTGTGTGGACATTTATTTGCATTTCTCAAGAATAAAGACCTAGGAGTGGGATTTCTAGATTGCATGCAAAGTATCCATTTAGCATTCTAAAAAGTTTCCAAACTTTTCCACAGTGCCTGTACCGTCTTGCATTCCCACTAGCAACATAGGAGAGTTCCAGTTCCTCTGCATCTTCACTACCACTTGGTATTGTTCGGTTTTGTGTTTTTGTTTTTTTGTTTTTTTCCATTTTAGGCATTTTAGTAGGTGTGTAATGGTTTCTCATTGTGCTTTTAATTTGCATTTCCCTAATGAATAATGATGTTGAACATTTTTTATGTGCTTATAATATCATATTTTGGTGAACCATCCATGTGGTGACAAGCAGTAGGCAGTTCCATATATAAGTCTGAAACTAAGAAAGACATAGGTATAAAGATTTGAAGTTTTTCTGGTATTTGAATCCATTGGACTTTGTCTGTTTTCCAATTAAAATTAGTCTGACCAGCAAAGGGAGAAAATGAGGATTCAGTATGGAGGAGCAGGTCAGAATTTCTTTGAGCAAAAAAATGGTCAGTTGAACTCCAAGGATTTGGAATAAGCTGCTAGCACTTAAATTCTACTATCCACCCCTTCTATGGTACACGCTTATTGGAGAGGAAGAAATGAGAAGCAGGACTACAGTTCGGAGGCTATTGGAGGTGGTGTTTTTTTTAAAAACCCTAAATAATGCATACTTCATGTGGATATAACTTTCAAAGCTACATGCATGGGGATATGGACATACAAAAAATCCTTGAGCCTTAGGAAAGAAGAAAAACTGCTAATCTTAGACTGGTAATTTTTTCTGTAAACAGGTCTTACGTTATTTACTGCTCTATAGCAGTCACTGTAAATATTTAAACCTAAAATTCCATTCTTTATGATAGACTACAGTACAAGCATAAAGTTGTCACCAACATGTTGCATCTAACAATACCTAGCAAACCTGTGTAACAATTATAACTGACTCGTTTCACCTGTACAAAAGATTGTACATAATCTTTTATCCTTCTTCCTGCATGATTTGACGAGAAAGAAGGTTGGTGTACAAAGTTTATTTTCTCCAGAAAATGGAGGTGCTAATGTCCACTTTGCAAGTATTAAGCAAAGTAACACATGGATTCCAGTAGGTGCTCAAAAATGTTAACTGAGCCAAATTGAATTGAAATCATTAAAAATACTGTTGCTGTACAGAGGAATAAAATGTATAGTAGAGTAACACAGCATTGGGAAGAAAAGAGAAAGCCTGGGGTGTCTTCCATTGGCCCTTCCACAGTCACCATTCCCTCTTCTCTACCTGCTCTCTGCCCTTGAAGGTAGACTTCTGTGAATAGGACAAGACTCACGCTTAACCCTTGCTTTCAGAGGGCTCAAAGGATAGGAACCTTAGCAGAGGATCACAGGGAAGGGAAAATCAGAGACACATTTATTCCCTGGTTGGCTCCCTCTAAGTGGGCACAACCTTGGTTGGTACAACATTTAGAACAGGGTTTTGTAACCTTGTTATGTCACATGGTCCTTTTTGGTAATCCAGTGAAGTGTATGAACACCTTTTCAGATTAATATTTTTAAATATATAAAATAAAATACATAAGACTACAAAGAAAACCATTCACATTAAAATACAGTTTTACAGCCGGGTGTGGTGGCTCAGGCCTGTAATCCCAGCACTTTGGAAGGCCGAGGCGAGTGGATCGAGATGTCAAGAGATCGAGACCATCCTGGCCAACGTGGTGAAACCCTGTCTCTACTAAAAAATACAAAAATTAGCTGGGCATGGTGGCACGCACCTGTAATCCCAGCTACTCGAGAGGTTGAGGCAGGAGAATTGCTTGAATCTGGAAGGCGGAGGGTGCAGTGAGCCGATATCATGCCACTGCACTCCAGCCTGGCAACAGAGTAAGACTCTGTCTCAAAAAAAATAAAATAAAAGTACAGTTTTACTCAGGAATGCAAAACCAAATATTATATGTTCTCACTTGTAAGTGGCAGCTAAGCTCTGAATATGCAAAGGCATAAGAATGACATTTGGGGACTCTGGGGACTCCATGGGGAAGGTTGGGAGGAGGCTGAAGAATGAAAGACTACATACTGGATACAGTGTACACTGCTCAGGTAATGGGTGTGCTAAAATTTCAGAAATCACCACTGAAGAACTTATCCATGTCACCATAAACTACCTGTACCCCCAAAACTATAAAAATAAAAATATCCACACAGATTCGTGCAAGAAATTTTAAAAAATAAAATGCAGTTTTATATTTGTACATATATATTTATCTGTACATATTGGAATTTATACACATATATGTTTGTGATATAGCAGTATATGTGCTTCTTTATTGGCACATTAAATACCAAGATAATATAATGTACGAAGTTGAGATTAAATTTTATTTTCTAAGAGATATGTCAATGTTATTTATAGCCTGAATAAGAACACTAAACTCAGGCCAGCTACAGTGGCTCACATCTGTAATCCCAGCAGTCTGAGAGGCTGAGGCAGGTGAATTGCTTAATTCCAGGAGTTTGAGGCCAGCCTGGGCAACATAGCAAGATCTGGTCTCTACAAAAAAATACAAAAATTAACTAAGCATGGTGGCATGTGCCTGTGGTCCCAGCTACTCAGGAGGCTGAGGCAGGAGGATTGCTTGAGCCCAGGAGGTTGAGGCTACAGAGAGCCATGATTGTGTCACTGCATTCACTCCAGCCTGGGTGACAGAGTGAGATTGTCTCAAAACAACAACAACAACAACAACAAAGAACAGAAATTAAACTCTGGGGTAATCCTTGGATGGCAACATATGTCAAGTTGGATATCCAATTGCTATTTATTTATTTATTTATTTAAGAAACAAGTTCTGGCTCTATCACCCAGGCTGGAGTGCAGTGGCACAATCTCTGCTCACTGCAACCTCTGCCTCCTGGGTTCAAGTGATTCTCATGCCTCAGCCTCCCAGGTAGCTGGGACTACAGGCGCTCGCCACCATGTCTGACCAATTTTTGTACTTTTTGTAGAGACGAGGTTTCACCGTGTTGCCCAGGCTGCTCTTGAACTCGTGAGCCCAAGTAATCCGCCCACCTAGGCCTCCCAAAATTCTAGGATTACCTGCGTGAGCCAGGGGACCCAGTCCAATTGTGATTTTTTTGTTTCAATGATTACAAATGTTAAAAAAAAAAAAAAATCCTGTTTACAAAGATATAATGTTGCAAGTGGAATTATAAGTTTCCACAGCTCATTTCACAAGATCAAGATATGCTTGTCTCAAGAAACACCAAAATGTTTCAAGGCTGTTTTAGTTAAACTCCTAATTATAGTAAGTTTGTATGTTAGTCAGTTTTTTTGCCCTTAAGATCAACACATTCCTCTTTGGCTCAGTCCACATTTTCAATATAGTTTCTATCAGAGAGAAATGTATTATGGATCCATAATTCAACTTTAGTGCCATCAAGATAAAGAAAAATTTTGAAAGACTTTTAAAGAGTTTCCAGGTGTTTTCTGTTTTATCTTTTCAAAGAATTTGACGGAGAAATTTGTATCTTGACTCCATCTTGGAAAAGCGACTCCTCTGGTAACTGAAAGTTTGTAACGACATTGGCCTCTACTTTTTTCTTCCATATCAGCAGCTAAGGCAAGACAGTTTTTAATTTTTCTGTTGTATTCGTAAAGGTAACTTCAAGACCCTGAATGGAAAGATTTATCTTATTCATATGGCTAAAAATGTCTGCAAGGTAAGCCAGCTCATAGATAAAATTCTTTCAGGAAAGTTCTAGAATGAATTTTCCTTTAAGTTTTATTTTTAATTGGTACATAATAATTGTACACATTTATGAGGCACAATGGGATGTTTTGAGACATATATATATAATATATAGTGTAATGATCAAATCAAGGTAATCTGCAAATCCATCACCTCAAACCTTTATCATTTCTTTGTGATGCGAACATTCAAAATCCTCTATTCTGGTTCTTTTGAAATATATATTATTGTTAACTATAGTCATCCTACTGTGGCTAGAACACCAGAGTATGGTCCTCCCATCTAACTGTAGCCTTGTACTCACAGATCAACCTTTCTCCCTCTCCTTCTCCCCTCCCTTTCTAAGCCTCTGGTAACCATTATTCTACTTTCTACTTCCATAAATCAACTGTTTTAGATTTCACGTATTAGTGAGATTGTAAGGTATTTCTTTTTCTGTGTCTGACTCATTTCCCTTAGCCTAATGTCCTCCAAATTCATTCATGTTGTCGCAAATGACAGGATTTCATTCTTTTTATGTCTGAGTAGCATTCCGTTGTATATACGTGCTACATTTTCTTTATCCATTCATTCATTCATTCATTGATGGACACTGAGGTCGAATTCCGTATTTTGGCTACTGTGAAGAGTGCTGCAGTAAGCACGGGAGTGCTCTTTGACAAACTAATTTCATTTCCTTTGGCTATATACCCAGTAGTGGGACTGCCAGGTCATATGGTACTTCTATTTTTAAGTTTTTAAGGAACACCCATACAGTTTTCCATAATGGCTGTACTACTTTGCATTGCCACCAACAATGTGTAAGTTTCCCTTTTCTCCACATCCTCACCAACACTTGTTATCTGTTGTCTTTTTAATAACAGCCAGTCTAACTAAAGTGAGATGATATATCATTGTGGCTTTGATTTGCATTTCCCTGATAATTAGTGATGTTGAGCATTTTTTCATATACCTGTTGGCCATTTTTATGTCTTCTTTTGAGAAATGTCTATTCAGGTCTTTTGCCCATTTTTTTAATTGGATATTTGGGTTTGATTTGGTTGCTATTGCTCTTTCCTTTTTATTGAGAGGAGTTAAAATTCTGCCTTTAGTTTGTTAGCAGTGACTATCAGGCCCTCTTGCTAGAGAACTTCAGTGTGATAGAAAAGCTCCTCATACTCTGCTCCCATCTCTTGACAAACTTTTTAAAACAGCATGATTCAGGGACCTGCTTCACATACACTTGACGACCTTTTGGCTATTGGCCGAACTGACTTCAGAATTGTTGGAAGAGTCCATGATGTCAATGCATGGCTGTGTGAAAGAGAATGAGTGACACCAACGTAAGAAGATTCCATTTTCTCTATATACCAAAAGTAGATACATCACCAAGTATTATAGAAGCACCATCTGTGCAGTGTCTGATGCTTTTATCTCCAGGCAAAGTTTTGTTTTCCAAAATACTGCAGGACTTCGTAGTTTCCATAAGGGACTCACAAAATAAGAATTCTTTAAAAGCATCAGCGTGCACACAGGGAGCAAAAGTGGGGAGCTGGCTACAATGAGAAATGTCTGTTTGCATCCCACCATAGACTGAGTGGGAATGGCAAAGCTGCCAATTCTCAAAGACAGACTTCAGAATGTCTTTCTAAAAATCAGCTAGTCCAGACCAGATCTCACCATTTAACAAAGGTGCCATTGCCAGCCCTTTCCTTCTGCTCCTGTTCATGGACCAGCCCCACGTTGTCTAGTACCTATGACTTTACTATCACCTCTTTAGCAGTGTGGGGCTTCTTTCACTTGACAAATACAAACTTGGAAGTATCCTATACAGAGTTAAGATTTTTCATTTAAACCATCCCCTTTTTTGAACTTTCAGCAAACTCTGAAAACTGCTAACCTACTTTCACAAATGTATCAACAATGGTAAACAGGAAATACTGAAAAGTAATATAGTATGTGCATTACCCAAATAAGAATAAGTAAATCTACCTTTAGTGGCACCATTGCACAAGCACGCATAGAGACACTGCATGTTTCTTCCAGCAACATGCCTAAAAACTGATGTATTTTCAATGTAGTGATGCATGGATGACATTTCAAGGTATTCACAAACAACTGTGTTATTAAATACTGTGTGATTTCTATTATGACAAAGTCACAGGTATTATAGCACTACTGTGGTTTGTGGACTACATTCATAATTTAGAGAACTGTGGCTAGGCGTGGTGGCTCACGCCTGTAATCCCAGAACTTTGGGAGGCTGAGGCGGGTGGATCACTTGAGGTCAGGAGTTCGAGACCAGCTTGGCCAACATGGCGAAACCCTGTCTCTCCTAAAAATACAAAAAATTAGCCGGGCATGGTGGAGGTAGGAGAATCACTTGAACCCAGGAGGTGGAGGTTGCAGTGACCCAAGATTGCACCACTGCACTCTAGCCTGGGTGACAAGAGTAAAACTCTGAGGAAAGAGAAAGAGGGTCAGAGTGAGTGAGAGAGAGAGAGAGAGAAAGGGAGGGAGGAAATTGTTTTCAGTAAGGTATTAGTGAAAATGGAGATATAATTTTTTCCTGTCTAAGTTCATGAACTCCTTGAAATCTCTCCACACACCAAGGTTAAGAAAAAGTCACTTTAAAAGGAGAAATAGCCCAAGATTAAATTAGATCCCTCTGATCACAAAGTGAGCAGTGCTTTGTCATTACAGGACCAGGCATACATTTCACATATATATTTGTCATTCCTATCCAAACTGCTTGTGCTAAAGTCACTATTCACAGACTTACAGAATATCCTATCCAAGACTGTGTTATCTCATTTAATGTTGCTTCCAAATAGGGGACACATTTTACAACAAAGGAGGGTCAGACCTAGGCTCACACGGGGGAATTAATTCATCTTACTATCCTCGGATGGTCATTGTTTTTATAGAACAACACAATAGCCTGCTGAAGATTTAGTGGCAGAATCAACTGAAGAAAGTCCCTGTGAGGTTAGGTTATGCGCTAACAGGATACAAAATGTATCTTGAAACAGCAGCCTCTATTAGGTTTCATCTTTCCCATGGCCAAATGCTTGGGTTCAAGAAAGTGGTAGTGGTGTTGCGAGTGGTTCCTCTGATTATTATTCCGAATAACTCACTCACAAGACATTTGCCTTCCATCCCTATGGCCTTGGGCTTCGTGGGTTTGGAAGTCATTGTTCCAATCATTGGAAGCCGAGGTTGCCCTCTCACCATTTTGGGCTTCTCATACCATTGATTAAAAAGGAATGTAAAGGAGTCATTCTACTGGCTGGTATGCATGTGCATGACTCCAATTACCAAGCGGAAATGGATTGCTGATCCCCAATATAAATAAGGACCAGGCTCGAAATTCAAATACTCACTGGAATGCTTATAAGTATTCTTTTGTCCAATTGACTTGATCAATGGAAGGCAATAAAATCAAAACCATTATGGCTTCTAATCTTTCAGAAATTGAGCTTTCAGTATCCTCAGCAATACAGAAATTAAGTAAAGAATCCCACCTAACCTACGAGGGTAAAGGAAGCATAGATCTGGTGGTGAAAGAAAATAGCTGTGATTATCAACCTGGGCCTCAAGGCTAGTTACAGAAGTAAGGACTATATTTGCTATGTTACTTAATTATTTAAGTTCTCCCCCTGCCTCCTTCTACCTTATATAAAGAATATGACTAGTGGCTAGTAGGTTATATTTCCCATATAAGGAAAACCAAATATACAGCTTTTTGGTATTTGCTGTTTGAAGAATGTGAACTTTTACATAGACAAAGGACAATAATGGATTCTACAGGGCAAAGGGGTGGACTGTGCTGAATATTTTCTATTTTCTCCTCCAGATCCACTCTTCTTCCTTTCTCTACCCTGCCCTGCTCTCTACCCCTGAGCTGGTCCATTTGGGTCTCAACAATAAGACTCTCATGCCCTCTGGCTTCTGCTTGGGTATGGTTAAGGGAGAGCTCCAGCAGGAGATCAGAGGAAGGGAAGAGAGAGAGATTCTTGAATATTAATTTGGTCAGCTGCACCCAACTTCCCACAGGTGAACTTTTATGCATGACTCTCTTCTTCTGGGTTTGAATTCTGGTAACTCCTCCCCTTTCTCATCTCTTTGAAATTAGGGGTGCTGACAGGTCTACACTCTGCCGATTCTTCTGTGAATGGTAGCTCTATTGTTCCTATTGGTGACTTCATTAATGGCCTCCAGAAGAAGAATAAAGAAGAAATGTGAGTGCATTATTTGCTTCCTTTTGAAGCCTTTCCTGAGATACAACTTCGCAATGGGGGGGATGAATGTCAAGTTGCATCGTACAGATCACCAGAGGAAGGTACATACGCCAGAGAAAACATCTACTTTATTGACATTTCATACCCAGAAGGCTGGAAAAGAGCCTAACATGGTCTAGAAACCACAAGGGTAGCTGAGGCGTAAGGCAGGAAAATGGGGCAGAAATGCATGATTACAAAGAGCCTTAAATGTTATGCCAAAGTATGGGACATCATCCTGTGAGTGGAAGGAAACAGAATCCAAAACTGTTTTTTGTCACTGGGATTTATTACCTTTCACTTCTGAAAACTATTGCCTTATTGGAAAGAAATCCACAAAATGATTTTTGCCTCCATTAGGGGGAGAAAACAAAAAACAAAAACGTTACATTTGAAAGGGCAATGACATCTCCTCTAAGTTTGGCTCAGACACAACTCCCATCCTGTTAGATACCGACACTGTCAGAGAATCACCTCAGTTTACTCCATTCTGCAGCCAGCAAAAGAACAATTTCCCCTCTTTTATTTTCTCTTCTCCATTGAGCAGCTGAGCAGACCCCTGAGAGAATCCTGGCTCTCTTGACTTGGCAGGGTTTGTTGACGCATGTAGAAGAGCATTTTTGCTTTGTTTGGAAACATCTGTGGGAAATTGTGGCCACCAAGAAGGCATGGATGGCAACAACTGTGGCTTCTGATACAAAGCTCTTTCTCTGAGCTGAGTGGCAGCCTCTGTAATCCCTAGGATTCCTCTGATAGATTGTTGACTATCTCCAATACTAGCTTGCTTCTAGGCACAACACGGGCTTTTGCAGAGCTGCCAGGCTGATGTGTCTCAAGTTCCCATTGTTCTTTCCATGCCAAGCATTACTGGACTTTTGAATGCTCCCAATATCCTTCAAAGTACGTGGATTGTTTAGGAGGCAAACTACACCTTTTATCAGGGGTCAAAATTGTATTAATGGAATAATCTCTTCCCTTGGTAAAATTTGTTGGTTTTTCCAAATAAATAAATGACCATCTGCATTCCATCACCCTAGGCAAATCTACAGAATCAGGGCCCTCCATATCGCTCATGTTATTAATTAGCACAATTATTCTCTTTGAGATACTGGGCCACAGGATCAGTGTGGCTTCCACAGGCATCAGAAGCCAAGACTCTAATCTCTAATGCATCTTCAGCCTCCTCTGCTGCCGAGTGGGCTTCAGCACATTAACAACCCTGTCTCTCAGCTGTCCAAGGATTTGATTTAATTACGCTGCTAGTGTCTGTCTTCATTGGAAGTCTCCACACATGCTGTTTTCTCCATTATTATGGATTGCATTTCTTCTCTGCTGCAATGTCTCATTCTTGTCTTTCCTTGGGCTTTAGTGGCTTACAGACATTTTCATTTCTCCTGGTACTTAATAAGCATCTTCTTAGGCACTCATTCTAGAAGTAGAAAACTATTTAGCTCAACCAAAAGGCTGAACTCCAGACCCTTCCTAAGACCAAATACATCTTACAGGCTCTAAGGGTCTACTCTAAGAACCCAGTAGAGACTCTGCTCTTATCTAAATTGCTTATAGCTGTTTGAAGTTTTCTGGTTGCATTCCTTATTGCATCTCATAAAAGTCACACATTCACATACACACAAAAGTTTCACGAATCAAGTTTTTCACTCCATTCAACAATTAAGAAAGGGCTCAGTAAACCATGTTACTTATTCAACAGGGGAATATGCAGTAAGAATATGCAGTAATTGACATATTTATGAAGTACACATATTAAAATAAATATATATGTATATATAAAGACTGCATAAAACACTGTGGGAAAATATTTACATTGTGCTGCTAGCAGGAAACAAAGTTGTACATATAGCATTGTCACAATTGTATTTTAAAATATACACACTCACGTCCCCATGCACATGACAAAGACAAGAGGGAGCTATACTAAAATATTTACAATGGCTAATATAGGTAGAATATCTTGGAGAGAATTATCTTTTTAATTAATTTATTTTTAATTAACAAAAATTGCATACACTTATACTGTACAACATGATGTTTTGATATACGTACACATTGTGGAATAGTTAAATCTAGCTAATTAATATATCCATTACCTCACTGTTATTTTTGTGGTGAGAACATTTAAAATCTACTTTCTTAATAATTTTCAATTACTGTACAATAATTTTCAAGTACTATACAATATATTGTTCATACCTGCTTCACTATGTTGTACCATGGATCTCCTGAACTTAACCCTCCCATCTAACTGAAATTTTGTATCCTTGGACCAACATCTCCCCAGTCCTTCTTTTACCCACTCCAGCTTCTGGTAACCACCATACTGCTCTCTGCCTCTATGAGTTCAACCTTTTTAAATTCAACATTCAAGTCAGATTATGCAGTCTTTTTGTGCCTGGCTTATTTCTGTTAGCATAATGTTCTTCAGTTTTATCCACATCACAAATGAAAAGATTTCCTTCTAAGGAACAGTATTCCATTATGTATTTAATATACAGACCACATTTTCTTTACCCATTCATCTGTTGATGAGCACTTAGATTGATTCCATATCTTGGCTATTGTGAATAGTACTGTAATAGACATGGGAGTGCAGATAGCTCTGTGACATACAATTTCATTTCCTTTATTTGTGTACCCAGAAGTGGGATTGCTGGATCATATGGAAGTTCTATTTTTAATTTTTTGAGAATCCTTCATATTGTTTCCCATAATGTCTCCACTAATTTACACTCCTACCAATTGTGTACAAGGATTTTCTTCTCTCCACATTTTCACCAACACTTGTTATCTCTTGTCATATTGATAATAATCATCCTAAAAGTTGTGAGGTGACATCTCATTGTGGTTTTAATTGTGTTTCTCTGATGATTAGTAGTGTTGAGCATTTTTTAAAAAATATATATGTTGGCCATTTGTATGTCTTCTTTTGAGAAATGTCCTTTCAGGTACTTTGTTCATTTTTAAATCAGGTATTTTTTTCTTGTTACTAGGTTGTTTGAGTCTCTTCTATTCTGGATATTAACCCCTCATCAGATATATGGCTTGCAAATATCTTCCCCCATTCCGTAGGTTGTCTCTTCACTCTATTGATTGTTTCCTTTGCTGTGCAGAAGCTTTTTAGTTTGATGCAATGCCGTTTGTCTAATTTTCTTTTGTTGCATGTGCTTTTGGGGTCAGTTCCAAAAAATATTTGCCAACCGTTGTCAAGAAACTTCTCCCCTAGGTTTTCTTCTAGTAGTCTTACAGTTCCGGTTGATTTTTGTATATGAAGTGAAATAAGGGTCCACTTTTATTGTTCTGCATGTGGATATCCAGTTTTCACAAAACCACTTATTAAAGAGACCATTCTTTCCCCATTGTGTTTTCTTGGCACCTTTATCAAAGATCAGTTGGCTAGAAACATGTTGATTTATCTTTGGGCTCTCAGTTCTGTTCCATTATTCTGTATCTCTGTTTTTGTGCCAGTACCATGCTGTTTTGATGACTATGGCTTTGTGTTAGGTTTTGAAATTAAGTAATATGATCCCTCCAGCTTTGTTCTTTTTGCTCAGGATTGCTTTGCCTAATTCGGGTCTTTTGTGTGAATTTCAGGTTGTTTTTTTTTTTTATTTCTGTGAAAACTGTCATTGAAATTTTAATAGGCATTGCACTGGATCTATAGGTAGCTTTGGGTAGTATGGTCATTTTAATAATATTAATTCTTCCAATCTATGAGCACAATATGTCTTTCCATTTAGTTGTATCTTCTTCCATGTCTTTTGTCAATGTTTCACAGTTTTCAGCATATAGATCTTTTACCTCTCTGATTAAATTTATTCCTTTTTTTATGCTATTATAAATGGAACTGTTTTCTTGGTTTCTTTTTCTTGGTTTCTTTTATTAAAGAAAGAATATTTATTTTTAGAACAGAAAATACTAATCTAAAAAAAAGAGTAAATGCAAATATATTTCTCATCACTGGAGGCCCCAAATAATAAAGCTCAATCAAAGTGGAAGATAAAATGCAGAATGGGATGTAAGTTGGGACCACTGGACAGAAAGCCAGAAATTTAGGAGCAGAGTTTTAGAGTAAACAAGATGCTAAGGACTTTACCACTGTGTCTTTTAAAGACACCATGACCATGTTAAAACTATCAGTGGAGATTGGTGGCATCACAATTATGCAGAGAACAGGGCCAAACCTTTGCAGAAAACTGTCCTTTTCATAGCCACCAGGCCAGCAGAGATGGAAAGAATGGGACGGGAAGCCAACATGTTTAACAGATACTCCCTCAGGGTCTGGCTTTGGGCCAATCTCCTGACCAATCCAGGCTCAGGGGCTCAAAACATAATTTTATTAACAATGATTAAAAATACAAAGTACAAACACAAATATTTATGTAAAATAAGGAAATACACCAAGAATTACAAATATAAGAAGCTGTCAAATACAAAGCATCACAAAATCCAAAAAAAAAAGTTTTTCTGACTTAACTTCTTTACACATCTCTATAATATTATTTTTCCTACCTTTTTGACTGAATACTCTTTCATTATCTCTTCATGTAGCAACTATATATAATGCTTTCTATCTACAAATTAGAAAGATAATTCAGTCTTTCCTCTGGTACGGTTAACTGAAAATTTTAAAACTTTTAATTCTAAGATAATGTTATATTTACAGATTTCCAAAAATAATATGAAGAGTTCACCCAGCTTCCTCTAATGTTAGCATCTTATGTAGCTATAGTACAATCATCAAAAGGAAGTAATTAGCATTGCTACAAAACTATAAACTGGATTATAGGCTTTATTTGGATTTTACTAGTTTTTCCATTAATGTTCCTTCTGTTACAGGATCCAAAGAACACTGGATTTGGTTGTTGTGTCTCCTTAGTCATCTCTAAATTATGACATTCCTTATCCTTTCCTCATCTTTCATGATCTCGACCCTTTTAAACAGTACTACTGGTCAGATGCTTTGCAGAATGTCCCCTAATTTGAGCTTTCTAGTATTTTCTCATGATTAAATTGGGCTTATGCATTATTGGAAAGAATTCCACAGAGATGAGATACCCTCTGTATATATATCACATAATGGGGGGACATATGCCACTATGTCTTGCTGCTATTGATGCTAACTTTGATTACTTGGTCAAGGTAGCAACTGCTAGATTTCTCCCTTGTAAAGTTATTATTTCTCCCTTTGTATTTAATACATATTTTCAGGAGAGACATTCATCTAATTTATTATCCATTTGTAGAGCTTGTTCGTAGCAATTATTGTTATAGTAATACTGTGGTTTTAATGGTGATTTTCCATCTCTCTCATTCCTCTACATTTTATTAAGTAGATTCTTCTGATATGGAAGAGTTGTTTCTTCTACATTCATTTTTCGGTGACTTTTCATATGAGTTTGAATTCATGAACATTTATTTTATTCTTTGGGTTATAATCCAATACTATCTTATTTTACTTTGTTGCTCATATTCTTCTAAGTTTTGGCCATTGAAAGTTTTTTCAGATTGGTTCTTCCACCCTTTTCACATGCTCCCTTTCTTTCTTCCCTCCTTCCTTCCTTCCTTCCTTCCTTGCTTCCTTTCTGTCTTTCTTGCACTTCATTATTTTCTAGCATCAAAAGATGTTCTAGGATCATCTTGTCTTTTCCCTACGCCAGCCCTGGAATCTACTACTTAAGGAATCCAATTCTTTTTATTGGAGAGTGACATTTAGAAACCAAGATGTGGGCTTGGTTTCTTTCATTCAGCAAAATGCATTTAAGGTTCATTCATGTCATGTGAGTCATGTTTCTTTTCACTGCTAAGTAGCATTCTGTTCCATTACATGATATACCACATGTACAATTTGTTCATTCATCTACTGATTGAAAAACATCTGTATTGTTTCCAAATTTTGGTGATTATGAATAAGGCTACTATAAACATTCAAATATAGGTTCCATAGTCAATATAAGTTTCCTTTCTTTAGGGTAAATACCTAGAGTGGGATTGTGGGGCCTTATGGTAAGCATATGTTTAACATGATAGGAAACTGCCAAAGAATTTCCCAAAGGGGCTGTAACCTTTTGCATTCTCACTAGGAACGTAAGAGTTCTAGTTGCTCTGCCAGCACTTGATATTGGCAGATTGGTTGTATTTTAGCCATTGTAATAGGTTGGAGTTTCAGTTTGTATTTCCCTAATAATAATGATGTTGAACATCTTTTCATATGCTTACTTACCATCTGCACATATGTTTCTTTTTATTGAAAGTTTAGATAAGTGAATTTTTTTCCTGCTTCACTGCTCAACTGATAAGGTCTCATAAACTTTTAAGATTGCTGTAACATTTGGGAAAGCCAGTTTTTTTTATATATATATATAACCTATAAAATCTTGGTGCCTTTCAAGTTTTCTCTGGAAAAGCTAATCAAATGCCTTTTTAATTGATGACTTTATTCACCATTTTACCATCAATGTCCTTGTTGTAGTGATATATGAGTTTTATTATCTTGGTTGATGTCAGTATTTCACATCAAATCAGCAAAAAAATTAAATCTTTTCCCAAAGCATTCATATGACTCACTCCGCATCATTAATTGGATTAGCAAACAATCCAAAAGCCCTATTCAATATTTCTTCAAAAATGTACCTCTTTCTTATAGAACTGCTGCTTTAATGGAATCTGAAATTTTTGTTACAATCTGACATCAGGAAGTGAAGAATTTTATTGATTTAATCATTCATCTTATTGCTTTCATTTCACAGTCTATTAATCTTCATCTGAATTTTCTCCCAGTTCTTTTATAAATAAAGATGACAAAAGAAGGTGTTCTTTGTATAGGTCCATATCAGGAATGTGTACCTTCCAACTTGTTTTATTGTTATGTTCCAAATCATCTTTCCAAAGTGCAGTCACATAGGCATGTTGCTGGCCAGGTGTGGTGGCTCACGCCTGTAATCCCAGCACTTTGGGAGGCCGAGGCGGGTGGATCATGAGGTCCGGAGTTCAAGACCAGCATGGCCAACTGTGGTGAATCCCCATCTCTACTAAAAATTCAAAAATTAGCCGGGAGTGGTGGCAGGCACCTGTAGTCCCAACTACCCGGGAGGCTAAGGGAGGAGAATCACCTGAACCTGGGAGGCAGAGGTTCCAGTGAGCTGAGATCACACTGCTGTACTCCCACCTGGGCAACAGAGCAAGACTCCATCTCAGGGAAAAGAAAAAAAAAAAAACAACAGCATATTTCCAATCAACTTTCCTTTCGTAGAACACCAACAAATGTCTGTGGGTGCTTCACGCCACCCAGACACAGAGAGAAGTATGAAGGAGGAGAAGCTGGATTGCAAAGAGAGTTGGTCTTAACAGATTGCAGTTAAAATATCATACTTTTGCTAATTTCTTTTCCTCAGGTCTCGAGATCTGAGATGAAGGAATCTGAAGTGTAAATTTTGCTAGCTTTGAAGTAATTATTTTCTACCCAGAGGACAGAGATGGTAGCACAAAATCCAGGCTCTCAAGCTCATCGTTTAGGAAAGAAGGCAAATCTGTGCTCACGGTGACACAGGAGACAGCAATACCGGGACATTTAAACCAGAACCTTATATAGACCCTTCTAATGCATGCAAGGAAATGAAATACCCAGCCCATCTGTGTTTCTGGGTGACCACCCCTCCTCACCATCCCTCCTATGTCCGCCTACTCACACGGGCCCTGAGGCAGCTCTGGAGGCCAAGGCAAGGCTAAGATCTGAATTTTTCTCTGCCCTTTCATTTTTTACACAGGAGTGAGGAGTAGAATAAGAGCTTGAAAGAGGCTAGAGTACATCAAAAATATCATCTTCCTAAATACTGTGATTTGAAGTCATTTTTTACTGCCAAGAAAGAAAAAAAAATAGTAGTCGAGCCTCTAAAGGCAATGTTTACTCTGCCGGGGAAGAGAACATATCGAAGAGCTTCTGACAAGACTGTCAAAAATGTGTTCGGCAATTTAACTATTAATAATAGTAAAAAAAACAACAAATAAAGCTTTGAATTAATCCAGCATCTTTCATCTCCATATATCAAAGCGTTGCCAATGTTCCTGATAACAACATGTCTGTGAAACACGTAAGTGGCAGGCGTTGTCATTCCTCCATGACAGATGAAAGAACAGAGACGCTGTGAAGCTCTTCCCCAGCGAATCAGTGCAGCACTCGCTCACTCGGGCAGCTCAGCCTCTTTCCAAGGCATTCCCCACCTCCCTGGGGTCTGTGGAAGTGTTTTTTTGTTTTTGTTTTTGTTTTTGTTTTATATTTTAAGTTCCAGGGTACATGTGCACAACCTGCAGGTTTGTTACATATGTATACTTGTGCCATGCTGGTGTGCTGCACCCATTAACTCATCATGTACATTAGGTATATCTCCTAATGCTATCCCTTCCCGCTCCCCCCACCCCACAACTGGCCCCAGTGTGTGATGTTCCCCTTCCTGTGTCCAAGTGTTCTCATTGTTCAATTCCCACCTATGAGTGAGAACATGCGGTGTTTGGTTTTCTGTCCTTGTGATAGTTTTCTGAGAATGATGGTTTCCAGCTGCATCCATGTCCCTACAAAGGACATGAACTCATCCTTTTTTATGGCTGCATAGTATTCCATGGTGTATATGTGCCACATTTTCTTATCCAGTCTGTCATTGATGGACATTTGGGTTGGTTCCAAGCCTTTGCTATTGTGAATAGTGCTGCAATCAACATACGTGTGCATGTGTCTTTATAGCAGCATGATTTATAATCCTTTGGGTATATACCCAGTAATCAAATGGCTGGGTCACATGGTATTTCTAGTTCTAGATCCTTGAGGAATCACCACACTGTCTTCCACAATGGTTGAACTAGTTTACAGTCCCACCAACAGTGTAAAAGTGTTCCTATTTCTCCACATCCTCCCCAGCACCTAAGCCAAAAGAACAAAGCTGGAGGCATCATGCTACCTGACTTTAAACTATACTACAAGGCTACAGTAACCAAAACAGCATGGTACTGGTACCAAAACAGAGATATAGACCAATGGAACAGAACAGAGCTCTGAGAAATAATACCACACATCTACAACCATCTGATCTTTGACAAACCTGACATAAATAAGAAATGGGGAAAGGATTCCCTATTTAATAAATGGAAGTGCTTCTTTAGCTAAGGGATTTAGGTTTAAAGTTGTGCCTGAGCAGGAGCAACACAGCATCCGTGGGAGGCATTTAGTCTCTGTTCTCCAGAAGTCTAGGTATAAAACTCATCCACTAAGATAGATCTATGGCTATGCAAGTGAGTCAGCAAAATATTTTTTAAAGGTCAGCTGTTCATGGACCCTGCAGGAAGTACTCTGGGAAAGTATGGGCCCCCACAGAGCCAAACTATCTTGAGGAGTTCACAATATCTGGGATGACAAAAGGTAAGATAGATGCTCACTCCTCAAACCCTACACTCTAATACAGTGAGCTGACCAGTTTCTCCAAACACAGGAGCATGGGCCTCTGTGCTCTTGCCCATACTGCCACTCACCTTCACTCATCCCCTTCACAAAACTATTGAGGCACTGCCTGCTCTAGGAAGCTTCATGCACACACATATACCTTTCCTTCTTTTTCATATCTTCTGGATTCTATACAGATTTCTGCCACAGACCCTATAACTTTATTACATGCACTTGTTTATATGTCTTTCTTCCTGATCCAACTCTCAGCTGTTTGTCGGGGTGGGGGTATTTATCATATTTATGCCAAAGCCCAGGACAGGGTCAAGTTCATACCAGATATTCAGTAATTATTTCTAGAAAGAAGAAAGAAGGGAAGAAAAGGGGACTAATATTTATTCAGCAGCTACTATTTGCCAGACACTGGGCTAGGCTTATTCCTGTTTAGCATTTAGTGCTCCTAATCTGAGGGCTTGGTCTTTTCAAAATGTCAGGATCTTCTTAGCTTTCATCTTTTTGAAAACTGCTTTTCTTCCATTCTCTCGATGTTTCATTTCTGGAAGTCCTATTAGACCTGTGTTGGAATCCCTCCATCTGTCCTCCACGTTTCTTAGATTTTCTTTCATATTTTCATCTATCTTTGTGTAACATTTGGGGTAAACTCTCCAGTATCCTCCCCCAATTTACTGATTTTCTCTTGGGCATATCTAGCCTAGTGTTGATCTTATCTTCTAAACATGTTTTAATCACTATTACTTGATATTTTCATTTCCAGTGTCTAATTGGTTCATTTGCATATGCATCTGTTCTTGATTTCTATCTGCTTGTTTTTGTTTCACAATTTCTTAATCTTTTTAGGTGTTATTCCTTTTTTACATCTTTAAGGATATTAAACACACTCATTTTAAAGTCATTTTCAGATTGTTTTATTATTCCCATTTCAATGGGAGTGAATTCCGATTTTTGAGCTTGTTGCTGTCTTTCTTAGCATTCATTTTCTTCGTGTGCTTTGGAACTTTCATTAGCAAGTTCATCTACAGTGAGTATTTTCTGTTTCCCTCTAGCCCCTCCCTCTCCTTTTCACCACTCCCTATGTGGGAGTTGTTCAGTTTCTTCTTTAGGATACCTAGCCCAGGGCCAGGTCTGATAGCGGTGTTTTCTTGGTCCAGGGTGATCTTGGAAACGTCACACATCTGATCACTGAGCCAGCAGGTGGCTAGTTGAAGCCCTTAGTGTAGCTTCATCTGCTCCTTCCTTCCACCCAGCCATTCAGCTCTATAACATGCTGCAGCTCCAAGCACTGGCTGAGGTTTATTCCAGCCTCTTTTGAAGGGATGGGCATGAGCACCTGCCGCAACCCCCAGTTTCACGCAGTGACCCTAGGTTCAGGCCCCAGTCATGAATCTAGAGCTTCTGATCCCCGTCTTCCCACAACAGCCACACTTCTGCCTATTCCGAAATCCTGGAGCTCAGCAAGTCCATGGCCTCAATCACCATCTACCACTGATTTGTTTCTAGCCCACAAAGGTGTTTATCTTGTTGTTGAATGTGGATACGTCTGAATTCTTTCCAAAACATTTCATCTATCATTGCAATGTATTTGAAGATAAGAGGTTCTTTTAAAGTGTGATTTCGAGGGCGGAGCAAGATGGCCGAATAGGAACAGCTCCAGTCTCCAACTCCCAGCGCAAGCGACACAGAAGACCTGTGATTTCTGCATTTTCAACTGAGGTACTGGGTTCATCTCACTGGGGAGTGCTGGACGATCTGTGCTGGTCAGCTGCTGCAGCCCGACCAGTGAGAGCTGAAGCAGGGCGAGGCATTGCCTCACCTGGGAAGCGCAAGGGGGAAGGGAGTCCCTTTTCCTAGCCAGGGGAACTGAGACACACAACACCTGGAAAATTGGGTAACTCCCACCCCAATACTGCGCTTTAAGCAAACAGGCACACCAGGAGATCATATCCCACACCTGGCCGGGAGGGTCCCACACCCACGGAGGCTCCCTCATTGCTAGCACAGCAGTCTGTGATCTACCGGCAAGGCAGCAGCGAGGCTGGGGGAGGGGCGCCCGCCATTGCTGAGGCTTAAGTAGGTAAACAAAGCTGCTGGGAAGCTCCAACTGGGTGGAGCTCACAGCAGCTCAAGGAAACCTGCCTGTCTCTGTAGACTCCACCTCTGGGGACAGGGCACAGTAAACAATAAACGCAGCAGAAGCCTCTGCAGACGCAAACGACTCTGTCTGACAGCTTTGAAGAGAGCAGTGGATCTCCCAACACGGAGGTTGAGATCTGAGAAGGGACAGACTGCCTGCTCAAGTGGGTCCCTGACCCCTGAGTAGCCTAACTGGGAGACATCCCCCACTAGGGGCAGTCTGACACCCCACACCTCACAGGGTGGAGTACATCCCTGAGAGGAAGCTTCCAAAGCAAGAATCAGACAGGTACACTCGCGGTTCAGAAATATTCTATCTTCTGCAGCCTCTGCTGCTGATACCCAGGCAAACAGGGTCTGGAGTGGACCTCAAGCAATCCCCAGCAGACCTACAGCTGAGGGTCCTGACTGTTAGAAGGAAAACTATCAAACAGGAAGGACACCTACACCAAAACCCCATCAGTACATCACCATCATCTAAGACCAGAGGCAGATAAAACCACAAAGATGGGGAAAAAGCAGGGCAGAAAAGCTGGAAATTCAAAAAATAAGAGTGCATCTCCCCCGGCAAAGGAGCGCAGCTCATCGCCAGCAACGGATCAAAGCTGGATGGAGAATGACTTTGACGAGATGAGAGAAGAAGGCTTCAGTCCATCAAATTTCTCAGAGCTAAAGGAGGAATTACGTACCCAGCGCAAAGAAACTAAAAATCTTGAAAAAAAAGTGGAAGAATTGATGGCTAGAGTAATTAATGCAGAGAAGGTCCTAAACGAAATGAAAGAGATGAAAACCATGACACGAGAAATACGTGACAAATGCACAAGCTTTAGTAACCGACCCGATCAACTGGAAGAAAGAGTATCAGCGATTGAGGATCAAATGAATGAAATGAAGCGAGAAGAGAAACCAAAAGAAAAAAGAAGCAAAAGAAATGAACAAAGCCTGCAAGAAGTATGGGATTATGTAAAAAGACCAAATCTCCATCTGATTGGGGTGCCTGAAAGTGAGGGGGAAAATGGAACCAAGTTGGAAAACACTCTTCAGGATATCATCCAGGAGAACTTCCCCAACCTAGTAGGGCAGGCCAACATTCAAATCCAGGAAATACAGAGAACGCCACAAAGATACTCCTCGAGAAGAGCAACTCCAAGACACATAATTGCCAGATTCACCAAAGTTGAAATGAAGGAAAAAATCTTAAGGGCAGCCAGAGAGAAAGGTCGGGTTACCCACAAAGGGAAGCCCATCAGACTAACAGCAGATCTCTCGGCAGAAACTCTACAAGCCAGAAGAGAGTGGGGGCCAATATTCAACATTCTTAAAGAAAAGAATTTTAAACCCAGAATTTCATATCCAGCCAAACTCAGTTTCATAAGTGAAGGAGAAATAAAATCCTTTACAGATAAGCAAATGCTTAGAGATTTTGTCACCACTAGGCCTGCCTTACAAGAGACCCTGAAGGAAGCACTAAACATGGAAAGGAACAACTGGTACCAGCCGTTGCAAAAACATGCCAAAATGTAAAGACCATCGAGGCTAGGAAGAAACTGCATCAACTAATGAGCAAAATAACCAGTTAATATCATAATGGCAGGATCAAGTTCACACATGACAATCTTAACCTTAAATGTAAATGGACTAAATGCTCCAATTAAAAGACACAGACTGGCAAACTGGATAAAGAGTCAAGACCCATCAGTCTGCTGTATTCAGGAGACCCATCTCACACGCAGAGACATACATAGGCTCAAAATAAAGGGATGGAGGAAGATTTACCAAGCAAATGGAGAACAAAAAAAAGCAGGGGTTGCAATACTAGTCTCTGATAAAACAGACTTTAAACCATCAAAGATCAAAAGAGACAAAGAAGGCCATTACATAATGGTAAAGGGATCAATTCAACAGGAAGAGCTAACTATCCTAAATATAGATGCACCCAATACAGGAGCACCCAGATTCATAAAGCAAGTCCTCAGAGACTTACAAAGAGACTTAGACTCCCATACAATAATAATGGGAGACTTCAACACTCCACTGTCAACATTAGACAGATCAACAAGACAGAAAGTTAACAAGGATATCCAGGAATTGAACTCATCTCTGCAGCAAGCAGACCTAATAGACATCTATAGAACTCTCCACCCCAAATCAACAGAATATACATTCTTCTCAGCACCACATCGTACTTATTCCAAAATTGACCACGTAATTGGAAGTAAAGCACTCCTCAGCAAATGTACAAGAACAGAAATTATTACAAACTGTCTCTCAGACCACAGTGCAATCAAACTAGAACTCAGGACTAAGAAACTCAATCAAAACCGCTCAACTACATGGAAACTGAACAACCTGCTCCTGAATGACTACTGGGTACATAACGAAATGAAGGCAGAAATAAAGATGTTCTTTGAAACCAATGAGAACAAAGATACAACATACCAGAATCTCTGGGACACATTTAAAGCAGTGTGTAGAGGGAAATTTATAGCACTAAATGCCCACAAGAGAAAGCAGGAAAGATCTAAAATTGACACTCTAACATCGCAATTAAAAGAACTAGAGAAGCAAGAGCAAACACATTCGAAAGCTAGCAGAAGGCAAGAAATAACTAAGATCAGAGCAGAACTGAAGGAGATAGAGACACAAAAAACCCTCCAAAAAATCAATGAATCCAGGAGTTGGTTTTTTGAAAAGATCAACAAAATTGACAGACCACTAGCAAGACTAATAAAGAAGAAAAGAGAGAAGAATCAAATCGACACAATTAAAAATGATAAAGGGGATATCACCACCGACCCCACAGAAATACAAACTACCATCAGAGAATACTATAAACACCTCTACGCAAATAAACTGGAAAATCTAGAAGAAATGGATAATTTCCTGGACACTTACACTCTTCCAAGACTAAACCAGGAAGAAGTTGAATCCCTGAATAGACCAATAGCAGGCTCTGAAATTGAGGCAATAATTAATAGCCTACCAACCAAAAAAAGTCCAGGACCAGATGGATTCACAGCTAAATTCTACCAGAGGTACAAGGAGGAGTTGGTACCATTCCTTCTGAAACTATTCCAATCAATAGAAAAAGAGGGAATCCTCCCTAACTCATTTTATGAGGCCAACATCATCCTGATACCAAAGCCTGGCAGAGACACAACAAAAAAAAGAGAATTTTAGACCAATATCCCTGATGAACATCGATGCAAAAATCCTCAATAAAATACTGGCAAACCGGATTCAGCAACACATCAAAAAGCTTATCCACCATGATCAAGTGGGCTTCATCCCTGGGATGCGAGGCTGGTTCAACATTCGCAAATCAATAAACATAATCCAGCATATAAACAGAACCAAAGACAAGAACCACATGATTATCTCAATAGATGCAGAAAAGGCTTTTGACAAAATTCAACAGCCCTTCATGCTAAAAACGCTCAATAAATTCGGTATTGATGGAACGTACCTCAAAATCATAAGAGCTATTTATGACAAACCCACAGCCAATATCATACTGAATGGGCAAAAACTGGAAAAATTCCCTTTGAAAACTGGCACAAGACAGGGATGCCCTCTCTCACCACTCCTATTCAACATAGTGTTGGAAGTTCTGGCTAGGGCAATTAGGCAAGAGAAAGAAATCAAGGGTATTCAGTTAGGAAAAGAAGAAGTCAAATTGTCCCTCTTTGCAGATGACATGATTGTATATTTAGAAAACCCCATTGTCTCGGCCCAAAATCTCCTTAAGCTGATAAGCAACTTCAGCAAAGTCTCAGGATACAAAATTAATGTGCAAAAATCACAAGCATTCTTATACACCAGTAACAGACAAACAGAGAGCCAAATCAGGAATGAACTTCCATTCACAATTGCTTCAAAGAGAATAAAATACCTAGGAATCCAACTTACAAGGGATGTAAAGGACCTCTTCAAGGAGAACTACAAACCACTGCTCAGTGAAATAAAAGAGGACACAAACAAATGGAAGAACATACCATGCTCATGGATAGGAAGAATCAATATCGTGAAAATGGCCATACTGCCCAAGGTAATTGATAGATTCAATGCCATCCCCATCAAGCTACCAATGAGTTTCTTCACAGAATTGGAAAAAACTGCTTTAAAGTTCATATGGAACCAAAAAAGAGCCCGCATCTCCAAGACAATCCTAAGTCAAAAGAACAAAGCTGGAGGCATCACGCTACCTGACTTCAAACTATACTACAAGGCTACAGTAACCAAAACAGCATGGTACTGGTACCAAAACAGAGATATAGACCAATGGAACAGAACAGAGTCCTCAGAAATAATACCACACATCTACAGCCATCTGATCTTTGACAAACCTGAGAGAAACAAGAAATGGGGAAAGGATTCCCTATTTAATAAATGGTGCTGGGAAAATTGGCTAGCCATAAGTAGAAAGCTGAAACTGGATCCTTTCCTTACTCCTTATACGAAAATTAATTCAAGATGGATTAGAGACTTAAATGTTAGACCTAATACCATAAAAATCCTAGAGGAAAACCTAGGTAGTACCATTCAGGACATAGGCATGGGCAAAGACTTCATGTCTAAAACACCAAAAGCAACGGCAGCAAAAGCCAAAATTGACAAATGGGATCTCATTAAACTAAAGAGCTTCTGCACAGCAAAAGAAACTACCATCAGAGTGAACAGGCAACCTACAGAATGGGAGAAAATTTTTGCAATCTACTCATCTGACAAAGGGCTAATATCCAGAACCTACAAAGAACTCAAACAAATTTACAAGAAAAAAACAAACAACCCCATCAAAAAGTGGGCAAAGGATATGAATAGACATTTCTCAAAAGAAGACATTCATACAGCCAACAAACACATGAAAAAATGCTCATCATCACTGGCCATCAGAGAAATGCAAATCAAAACCACAATGAGATACCATCTCACACCAGTTAGAATGGCGATCATTAAAAAGTCAGGAAACAACAGGTGCTGGAGAGGATGTGGAGAAATAGGAACACTTTTACACTGTTGGTGGGATTGTAAACTAGTTCAACCATTATGGAAAACAGTATGGCGATTCCTCAAGGATCTAGAACTAGATGTACCATATGACCCAGCCATCCCATTACTGGGGATATACCCAAAGGATTATAAATTATGCTGCTATAAAGACACATGCACACGTATGTTTATTGCAGCACTATTCACAATAGCAAAGACTTGGAATCAACCCAAATGTCCATCAGTGACAGATTGGATTAAGAAAATGTGGCACATATACACCATGGAATACTATGCAGCCATAAAAAAGGATGAGTGTGTCCTTTGTAGGGACATGGATGCAGCTGGAAACCATCATTCTTAGCAAACTATCACAAGAACTGAAAACCAAACACCGCATGTTCTCACTCATAGGTGGGAACTGAACAATGAGATCACTTGGACTCAGGAAGGGGAACATCACACACCGGGGCCTATCATGGGGAGGGGGGAGGGGGAAGGGATTGCACTGGGAGTTATACCTGATGTAAATGACGAGTTGATGGGTGCAGCACACCAACATGGCACAAGTATACATATGTAACAAACCTGCACGTTATGCACATGTACCCTACAACTTAAAGTATAATAATAATAAATAAATTAAAAAAAAAAAAAGTGTGATTTCGAACACCGTCCTGACTTAAAGTCCCAGTCTAGGCATTTTCTTAACACCAATCAGTCCTTATATAAAGATCCCCAGATGCCCATAGTGTGCCCTGTCACCTGCAGGCTCAAGTCTCCAGACTTGGGTCATGGGCCAATGAGAGCCAGATCTGGGACTACACAGAGTCCTGCCCATGAGCTAGCAGGGTCTGTGAACAGTCTCCACTCTCCATGCCTGTGCAGTGTGGAACCAGCCCCTGAACTCCCAGAAGGTTACTGGGCTGCAGCTCCTCCCTCATAAAGCAAGCACCCAGCATTTGAGCCCACACTGCCCAACTAGTCCCTGAGGGTAATGGGACTGGAGCTGAGGTTCATTCCTTTCCTAAAAGCTTCACTCTCCTGATCCTTTTCACCCACATTTATCTAGATTTATTTTCAGATCTTCACTAAAAAATAATCTGGACTTCCATCTAATACTATCACATTAGTCTCAAAGTATGCCAGCCCTCTCAGATCAGACCCCATGGACAAGGGTCCCACCCGTATTGGCTAGAGTCTAAAACTTCTGCCCTTAGGAAGCAGACTCCAGACTCAGTCCAGACTCACTCCACACTCCAGGCCTCTCACAAGCCCACACCATACTCCTCCTGGTCCGATCCCAGCTCATGTCTTTTCACTGGCAGAAGTTCTTACCCCACCCATCTGGGACTGGACAAAGGACATGACTTTAGTGCATTTTTAAGGTAATTATTGCTGAAGTTTCGTAAGTAGATATTGTTACCATTTTTACCTCTCATAACTATAATAGTGACACTTCTTTCCTGCTCACAGTGTACCAGGATCTGTGCCATATACCTCACCTTCAATATATCATGTAATCGTCACAAACCCTAGGAATTTACTTCTGTTATCATTTCTCTAATTTATAGACGCAAAAAATGAGGCTCAGGTTAAATGACATCTCCAAGATTCCAGAGATACTAAGTGCTAGAATCAGGATCTGAAGCCAGGTTCATCTCAACCCAAAGCCTACATCCTCAGTCGAATGCTACATGGCCAAATCTGTCTTAGCATTCATCTCTTTGTGGCATTTGACACTATCACCAGTGTCTTCCTCCTGGGAAAGCCCTCCTCCTCATGCTTCCAGGACAATACCCTGGTGTGAACTTACCCTCACTAGTTCTCCTTGCTCCACCCATGAGTCCTGGTGCTCGCTGGGACTTGATCTTTTCACACGCACCATTCTCTCCAGGCAACGTGACATACAACTGTACATTTAACTACCACCAAAGGCTGATGACTGGCAAACCTTTACCTTTACCTTTACCTTTATCTTGAGCCCACATCTTTCTCCCAAACTCCCATCTTCTTAGATGTACCATGGATTCCTCCGTTTCAGCATGATCCACCCTGAACTCATTACTTACATCCCTGTGTGTATATCACACTCTTGGCAATGCCGCCCACCTAGGCTCCCTAACCAGAAGCCAGAGTCAGCCCCATCCGGTCCTGTCACTCAGCCCACAGCTCATCAGTTGACATGGGCAGCTGATTCTCTCCCTGATGCTCTGACTGAGCCTCTCACCTTTATGTTCCCATCTCTTATAAAGTCCACCAACTCCTTTGGGTACCCAGGGCCAGTTTTACACCCTCAATGTTCACCTCTACCATCCACATTCCATGCCCTAGTCTTCTCAATCACCTGCTACTTCCCACAGGTCAGGCCCTTGGGTGGCACCAGGTTGGTCCAGTCTGTCCCCAACACCTACAGCATGTTCATCCCTTGGCCACCTACCATCAGTCTCAACATTTCCTGCTCTGTGAAGCCATCCACAAAGTCTCTTTCTTGGGTCCTGAGCAAAGATGAGGTGCTGACTTCTTCGTCTCAGCTCACCCTCAGCCTCAACACTGGCCTTGCTTGACTTTCTTCTGACCATCATGCCCCAACTGCACACTCCATGCATCAGGAGCCCTCCACACAGCCAGTGAGCGCGTGGATTCCCTTCCAGCCTCTAGCCCCAGCCCTACTTCCAGTCTTCATCAAACATTTAGGTAATTAACTGGCAACAGGCAACAGATACAAAAAAGCAGTATCTCACCCCAGCAGGGACATGTAATGTTCAATTCTATTTTTCCAAGGGAAGTGATCAGAAGCTTGTCCACACATAAGAGATGTTTTGAAAGAGATGCCGACATTTGAAGTCAGCAAGGGAGCTTGAATGAAAGAATTAACAGAAACAGATCTCAGCTGTGGGCTTATGTAGACGCCTATGCTGCTAAAATTTGCATTTCATGGGGAGCACATGGCAAAAAAAAGTACTATCATGATATACAGTGGCACAGAATGAGGTCAGTGGTAACTGTCCAAGTCTCCCAGGCTGTGTCTCAACCTATGAACCCACACATTCACACCCCACACACAAACCATCACACACAGGCACATGCGCATGCACACACACAGGCACACATGTCCCACGTTGAACCAGTTTCCAACTTGACTGATCAGCCCCAAACGAGTTGCTGAACTGCATTGCCTGCTCATCACCAGTCTCTCCCTTATCAGTTCAAATCCAAATGTTGAAATACTTCAGGTGGAAAAGGTAATCAAAAAGCAAGTACAAACGGCTAATAAACACATTAAAAATTCAACCTCGGCAGTCATGAAAGAAATAAAAATCAAGACAGAATACTATTTTTGATCTGTCAAACTGGCAAAATTAAAAGCAGTAAGATTACTCCCAGCTGGAGAGGTCTCTGGCTACCTCCCAGCTGTGCCAGGTGGGGTGCTGAAGTGATCACCCAAACTCAGGGCAGAAGAACCCTCCCTTCTGCAGGCTTCAGAGTCAATTCACCTGTATCCTTAAACATTTCACTGGTTAGCAGAGCCTGACTGAGCACGAGGCAGGTTATGTGTGTGCTTGGAGAAGGTAGGAAGAAAAGTACAGAGAAATAAGACCACATACACACACACACACACCCCCATGTTGTAGGCACATGAATGGGCCATGCTTTATGAAGCCCTCCACAATAACATGTCAACGAAGGCACAGCTGAATCTTGCCTTGATAGGCTTACAGTTTAGAAGTGAGGTCAAAACTCATACCCAAATCTGTAGAAAACAGGCAAACAGAATTAGATGCTGTCAAAGAAGAAAAAATGCTGGGTGCATTCAGAAAAGAGATTACTTCCAACTAGGCCATCAGAGGCAGGTGGAATCTTATCAAAGTTGTGGGGAGAAAAGTATTCTAGAGGCAAGAGAAAGATTAAGGTCACAGACAATGAAAATTCAACATGCATTAATTTAATCACCGAGGTCCTTTCCAGCCTTCACATTTTTCTACTCGGATGCTTTTTTCTCCTATTACTTGGGTGAGTTTCAATGCCTTCAGGAAATGAAGGTAGTTACAGTTATGTGCCAGACATTGCCCTTACAGCCTGCATAGGCAAACTCATTTAATTCTCAGACCACCTTTGGAGTGAGTATCCTTAGGTCTGTTTTACAGATGAGGAATCTGGGGCTCGAAGAAGATCAATGTGCCCAAGATCTCAAAACCAGTCAGTGCTGGGAGGTCAGACATGAACTGACGGCCACCTGTCCACCTGACACTGAAGCCTCCATTCATTCTTTCTTCTATACCATACTGCCTCACTTCCAGACCACTTTCTTCATTAAAATTAAGACCCCCAAATTGATCTACAGATTCAATGCAATCCCCATCAAAATCCCAGTAGGGCTGAAATTGACAACTTGATCCTAAAATTCACGTAATAATTCAAAGGATCCAGAAGGGCCAAAAAATCTTTGAAAAAGAACAAAGTTGAAGGATTCACACTTCACAATTTCAAAACTTACAACAAAGCTGCATAATTAAAACTGTATGGCATAAGGTGCTGGCATAAGGATAGGGGTTTGGGCCATATCCCCAAAAGACACAATTCTGTAATTCTGAATGTTAAAATCCTGAAAGATCAAAATCCTGAAAATATAATTCCGGAAAAATAATTTTTAAGAAATTACTTAAAAGACATCTATTTGCATTTTTAAAGGAGGATTTGTTTGAGAAATAAATAGAAACATGACAGAACACTTCATAGGCCACTTTACACAGTAAGATAAAAAACGACAACACACATATTTTTGCAAGCATACACATTCAGGTGTATTAGCAACCATCGCATGGGTATAGGGGTTATGAGCCGACAACCCGTATTCATAAAGTAGGACAAAAAGAAAAATGTATAAGCACATATCGGTATAGTTGGTAATTGTGTGCACCCAGCTTTATAACTGCAGTCATCTGAAATTCCATGACAGGCAATCTAAGTCCTTTGACGAGATGGATCAAACACGGTGGGTCACCACCACATATGCAATGGTCCAAAGAGCTGAGATCTTGAGAAATTTTCTTTTTCACAAATGCGATGTAAAGAAAGGATATCTCTTCATTTACTGAAGAAGTTTCAACACTTCTAACGTACATAACCAAGATTTACACATAAAGTCAACATTGTGATAATTCACTTTAGTGGAGTCAAATTTCTGATGCTCAAAACAGCAGAAGGAAACTCTGTGCCAGATCTTACAGAAAGACCAATTTCCCTTCTGTATTTCCTCTGAGTTCCTAGCTGATTGGGTGGTGCCCATCAACAATGAAGACAGATATTCCCCACCTAGTCCAGCAGACTCACACACTAATGTCCCCTGGGAACACCCTCACAGACACTCCCCAAATAATGCTTTACCAGCTTTTGAGGTATTCCTTAATCCAGTCAAGTCGACACCTAAAATTAAGTCTACAAATCTACCCCTTGTCAATTTGGCACCGTATGCATTTCCTTAAACCATGCTTCCAAATGAAGACAGCAACAAGGTAATAGTCCCACCTAACATGATGCCTCTAACATGATGCAACTATCCTGCTTATAACTGAGAGGACACGAACGCCTTCCCCAGAATTCAGGTTTCAGGATTTCACATGCAGGGTTTTAATCTGTCAGGGTTGTGATTTTTAGGATTTTAGATGTTAGGGGTTTCGACTGTAGAGATTTTGATCTCTCAGGATTTCAACATTCGGGACTAGGGTGTTCAGGGTTGTATATTTCTGGATGATAGGCACTGATCCCACAGAAAAACCCTTTGTTCCTGTGACTGGCTCCTGCTCCTAAACCTGGTTCCTTGGGTTCAAATTCAGTATTTATTCCCCTTCAGGAGAAAGGAGACAGAGGGAGGTAATTTTGGGAGGGAGTAGGGTGGGAGGTTGACTCTCCTCTCCTCAAGCAGCCATCCTTCCTCTTGAAAGGATGATATCTATGTATCAATCAGTATGCCAGCCTGAAATAATCAAACGGGTTGGAATCCAGTTTTTAAGAGCGCATTTAAGCAAATAGCTGGGAATGGCCATCCAGGAGAGAAAGACTCCAGAGAAATGGGGTCAGTGCTCTGAAGTTAAAAGTTAAGTTCTTGCTTATATAGGCAGAAAACAAAGAAATTTAACAGGATTACATTTTCAATACAAGGCTGGTTTGAGAATTACAACAAATTAGTTGGTTACAGTCTGTTTTCTTTTCCCTATAGGTTTTCTTTACAGCTGGTTTTTCTTTTTCAACTTAAAAGACTGTATTTAACATTCCCTTTTAAGATAACATGATAGCCGTGAAGTCTTGTATGAGAAAGGTAGGAGGGAAGTTAATCTAGAATGAAAGTCAACAGTAAGAGGAAAGGGGTCTTCCCTGGCATCCTTCAGCCATTTACCACATTTTAATTAATACATAACAACACAGGTAAGGAGGAAGGCTTAATCCAGAACGAGAAAAAACAAAGATTATAGCTGCCTAAGTTATGGCTGCCTGTCACGTGCCTCAGGCCCAAAATTATTCCTGTAAGGCTCAAATTTATTTAGAGTTCCAACAGCTTAGGTTCTGAATTACTTATTTTCACATATCTGTCTATTTATCTAAAATATCTCCCAGGAAAGAGAATGGAAGTTTGGCCAGGTGCAGTGGCTCATGCCTGTAATCCCAGCACTTTGGGAGGACAAGGTGGGTGGCTCTCTTGAGCCTGGCCAACACGGTGAAACCACATCTCTACTGAAAATACCAAAATTAGCCCGGTGTGGTGGTGCATGCCTGTAGGCCCAGCTACCTGGGAGGCTGAGGCAGGAAAATTGCTTGAACCTGGGAGGTGGAGATGGCAGTGAGCTGAGATTACTCCACTGCATTCCAGCCAGGGTGACAGAGCAAGACTCCACCTCAAAAAAAAAAAAAAAGTGAAAAAAAGAAAGAGAGAGAAAAAAGAAAGATAATAGAGGTTCATCTCCTTTTTCACCAACTTGCTCTTTCTGACTTACCTGTCCCCGCCCCACGCCAAGCCCCTTGGATGTTACAACCACAGGCCAACAGTTTCTCTACCCTCCCCTCCAGGGCAGGTGCCTTGCACTGACCTCCAGTGACGACTGGTTTGGGTGGGCAAAGGAAGAACCACAGCCGCAGACTTGGTGACCCCACAGAGACCAGACCCCACCTATCTCAAAGGTTCCAGGAAAGGGGCCATGCCAGTTAGACTGCGGTGCCTTGTGAGTCAGCCTGACATAAAAATCCGGGTCCAGTGTATTACAACTCACACAAAAAGATCCGTCTCTCTTCCTCTCTCCCTCTCTCCCTCAACAGGGATGGACTTACTCTGATTACAGAGCTCAGGAAATGGAACCCATCTCCGTGTTATCAATGTAAAAACTGAGCTGAGCTATTTGTGATCTAAATCAAAATAGAACCATGTCTGGCAAACTCATTTTTCTCAAGCCCCGGCAGCTCCCCAAGATACATTGTCTACTGATGGGGGGAGAGAGAGACAATGGCAACTGCCAGAAGCCATTGATCACTTGTTTTATGTGCAGAATGAATCCTTAATCACTGTCGCTTCAGAAAGAAAGGGGGAAATTGAGATGGATTCTCAAGTGCCAAAGGCAGAGAGCTTGGTAATTGGAGCTCTTTCATTCAAACTTTGGAGCGTAATGAGTTAGCCAGTGGTTGTTCATCTCCACCTTGAAGAACACAGACCCTCTTGGCACATCGTTCAGGGGGGCAACAAAGAGACCTGAAAGTCACATGATACTTGCGCCTCCTTGTGAGCTGGGGGATTAAGAATCTCGTACATCGCCTGGGATGTGACATCTCAGCCTGGCTGCTCAGGACCTGCCAACCAGACCCAACTTACGCCTCTGACCCTATCATTTACCGAGTCTCGGTTTCCTTATTTGTAAATGGGAACAAAGTGCTGTGTTTCCTCATTCACCCTGTGCAATTTTATTCCCTATCCCGCTTCTTGAACTACTTATTCTACTGGCAGTGACATTTGTTTATGTATTCATTTATTTTGCAAAGAATTATCAACGGCTTATTATGTGTTTAATGGCTAGCAAGAAGAGTTGTGGTTTCTGCCCCCTTGGGATTGTTTGCCTACAGCATACATCCTCAACAAGGGGCAATAGTGCCCCCTTGGTTCTGGGGGAGTAACAAATCTTACATTTTTGTGTAAAAAAGCACAAACATACATGCAGTACATAAGTATGCTGCATATTTTAAAATTTTCATGGTGGGCAGGGAGGAAATGATTAGGGAAAAAGATGTCTAAAAAGGCTCCTTAGGGGAGCAGTAATGAAAAAAAATCACAAGTCTACCCTAGTTTAATGTAACTTTCTCCCCCTCTTCAACCACCGCACTCTTCAGAACTCAATACATGTCCCTTCCTCCAGGAAGCCTTCCTTGATTTCCCACTCCTCTTTGCCCCTTCTTTTTGTTTCTAGGATGACCTCTACACAGCTAGTTCATAGCACTAAAGATTGAGCTCCCAGCCATGGCTCTGATCTATTACCCTGTCTCCTCAACTGATCTGTAGAGGGGTCTTAGGCAAGGCTCATGTCTGAGTCTACTTAGCTGGAAACTACTAGGTGCTCAATAAATGTTGAATGAATTAATGAATAAATGAGTGAGTGGTGATACATACACCACTTTGCTGTTCCTGGAGTGGAGAAGAGTTCAGGGAACCAAGGTTTACTGAGACCCTCCTGTGCGCCACCACTGTGACAGTCAAAAGACCGACTTCACCCCCATATTTACCACAGCCCTGGAGACGCCAGGTCAGAAATGGTTACCTCTGGGGAAATGAGGGAGAAACTGGGTCCCAGGCAATGGTGCGCTGAAGCCAGCTTCTGCGGCTCACCAGAGCCTATTAAATTTTCAGGAATTTTCCAAGCTAGTTTTTAAGCCATTGACAGTTTTAAATTGGCCATGATGGGAGTATTTACGCCATGGAAATTGGAAAACATTACAAATCAGGGCTTTCGTATCCCCCTCTGAGAACCAGTTTACCAGCATGTTGCCGATCCCATGCCTGGCAAGTGGCAGACAGGAAAAGGTACAGGGCATTTCCATTGTACCACGCTGCCTCCCTGCTGGTTGTAGGGGGCCAGGGGGAGATACCTATCTTTGCATCATAAGACCTTATCCAGGATCTCACCTAATGCCCTCTTTCTTTCACTGAAATAGCTTTCCTGGCCCTTTAGTTAATTATTGCAAGGAAATGAACAAAGGGGACCCTTGAAAGTCACTCTCTTGGAAACTTGGGGTTACCAGTACTTCCTAAGAGATAGAGGTTAGAAGGGAGGGCTCAGGAACATGTCTCAGAACTAACATTCCGAAGTCCACAGTCCAAATAACCCCCAAAGCCATCCAGTTTCCCTCGAAGGGAGCCTTGAAGAAGCTCTACCAAGAAACTGCAATTGTTTGTTTGCCCATGTCTCTTGAGAGGATATAGGCTTCATTAAGGCAGGGACCCCTGCCATCTGACTCCAGAATGCAGCCCAATGCCTGGTCTGTAGTTGGCACTCAGTAGTTGTGTGTGTTCAATGAGAGAACACCCACCTGATCCAGACGCACCTCGTCAGGGGCCAGAGTCATACCCCATCCAGGTACTCTGAGCAATGTCCCCAGTGAATTTTAACCAACTGAGTCAACCTCAAAGCTCATACGACTCTCCTAATTCCTTGACCCTTTTGTATTTCCCATAAGACTCCAATAAAATGTAAATGCCTTCAGGTGCTCTGGCTGTACGTTCTAAATGCTAAATGTCTTATTAGACAAAGGAGTTGGGTCTGACTCCTCTAGAATACAGATCTGCTCAGAGGAGCCTCAGCAGTAGCTGCTGTTTTGCCACATCACAGTATCATTAGCAACCAGACACAGTTATTCAGCACATACCTTTTAATGTCGAGTCTCCATTTGCTGACTGCTTGACGAGCCAGGGAGGAAAAATAAAGGAGGCTCCTGGTACATCTGATTTTCTCTCACATTAGGTTCTGTGATGGGATCCCTGATTTAAGACCAGGATTGAACTGAGAAGCTGTGCTGATAGCACCATAAATAATAAGGAAACATCAAGTCTGAATTGGTGTGCTGTGTTAGCCCCAGACCATGTACTGTGTCATTATTTATAATCAAGTAAATACTCATTTTGGTTTCCAGAAAAGGGCATCTTGGAGAGAATAAATATTGAAAATGGAAAGAAAAAGGCGTGTGGGGGAGAAGGTGTTTGTCCTTGTTGGGGAGTAAGAGTCAACAGGTAAAAGTACTTTCTGTGGGCATGTTCAAAATAGCGGTAAGAGACAAGGAAGGTTTTGTTTCTCCCAGCTGCTTTGGCCATGATCTCTACCAAGGTCCTCCTGCAATGGACACTAGGAAAAAAGAATAAAAAGGATTCCTTATCGACAGTGATCAAATAGCCTAGATTTTTTTTTTTTTTTTAGCAAAATTCCAAGCGCTGTTAGTCTTTGAAACAAAAGTTACTCATTCAATTAGACCAAAATACAATTTATGTCTGTACTTTGTAAGACTTCTCATATCAATAAATTCACAAATCAGAAAAAGAATTTCATGTTGAACCAGCAACCTCATTTTTTAAAACACTTCATGACCTCAGTATTTGTATGCACCCTTGAGCTTCTCTTCCCCTGCTTTTAAATCTGTATAACAGCCTGTAGGGTACACTGAGAAAGTCAGAGATGCAGACTCGGGTGCAGAGAAGGCCAGCACATTGCCCACGTTATCACGGCCAGCCAGTGCCAGGGCTGGGCTTCAGTCCCAAGGCCACTGTCTTCCAGCATGCCTCCCACCACTCTCACCATCCCCTGCCCTGAAACCCTGAGGCCTTGCAGCCCCAGTTCCTGTAACACTAGAGTACTCCCAAAGGCAGGGCCAAAGGGTGCCCTGGGGACACCCTGCCCTCTTCCTCCTACAGTGGCCTTGTACTTTCTGGGAAGCCTGGAGTCGCATTTCCTTTGGGTTCCTGTCACCCCTTGCTGTGAAGACCGCTCTGAGGGGTCACGCATGGGCCTGGGGGACAGGATAGCCCCCAGGATGCAAGTGCAGTTCCGACAGTCAAGGGGAGACCTGCTGACCATCTGCCCTCCCGCCCTCCACAAATCACCACCGAAGATCAGAGTCAGGAGAATTAGCATGTATAGTATCCCAGTTCTTCCTCACGAGTCTGCACAGTAGGTGAAGCCCCCACCCCATTTTACAGTGTTAAAAGACAATCTTTAGATAAATTAAATTTAACAGAGTTTAATTGAGCAAAGAAAGATTCGCCAGTGATGCAGACCTCAGAACCAGAAGCAGTTCAGAGAGCTTGGCTCAGCAGGGTGGGCGGGCAGCATCCATGGGAGGTACAGAGACCACCATTGGTGAGGGCTCGGCATTGGCCTTATTTGAACATGGCCTGATGAGTTGCCCACCTGTGATGGACTGAAGCTCGGCTCCTAAATACACTCCTGTTAGGCTTTTTTCAGTAAGTTCCTGTACTAAGTTAGGTTGCAGTTCTTTACATAAGGATTCAAGGTATGCAGGCATCCTCAGGCCAATCGAGTTTAGCTTAGCAACAGATAGGGCAAATGAAAGAGGTGTAAAGTAATTAGCAAGGTCACACAGGAACTGGTAGAGCCAGAACTCACACCCACTTCTTGGATTCCAAGTTTCCTTCCTTCTTCGGCAGTAATAAAAAGTCCCAGGGCGGGCGAACTGCGGCCTCAAGGTGCTAGTTCTCTACACCTGGGTGGTTACAGGGCACACAGACCCCAGCGGTTAAGAGCCTGGCTCAAAGATTTGGGGCTCAACCCCTCTGTGGCCCAAGTCCTTCATTTCTCGAGGGAAGTGGAAACAGCTGCCTGTCAAAGTCACGGTGAGGCCCTGGGATGACAGCCCATAGGCCCCCATGTGTGGGTGTGGGGTCGTGGTGCACCGTGGGAGACACCATTTCCCTCCCATTCTGCCCTCCTTTGGGGATTTGGGGTCTGGTGTAAAGCAGTAGCCAGCGTGAGGGGCAGGAGTGGACACACGCGGGCCCCACCCACCCTCACAGGTTCCTTCTAAGGGGAGCGTTGTCCAGCTCTGATGAGGGACTGATCCCCCGCAGCAAGATCACAGGCAGCAGCCGCTTCTGAAACCAAGAGAAAATGAGGGAACTAGAGCCACGTCGACAAAGGGGCTGGAGATGTAGCCAGTTGCCGCTTGGGGCCTAATTATCTGGCATTCAAAGCCCTGGTGACATCTGAGATCCCTATCAACCCTGAAATACCCTCGGATGCCATCCAAGTTGGAGTTATCTATCCAGGAATCCAAATTAAGCAAGGCACAAGGTGCTATGGTGGCCTCCAGGGGCCATTTCTAGCACCAGCCCGCTAAATCTCTGGCTCTTAAAGAAACTGCAGGTTCAGGCCTGCAGCACAGAAGCAATATCAAGCAGGAAGGACATAAAAATGTAAAACAGGGTCCCAGAATATATCTAATACAGCTCCTCATTTAACAGGTCAAAAAACTAAGGCCAGGAAAGGGAAGTGCCCACTAAATATGAAACAGCTCCATGGTGGCAGGGCTGGAGCCCAGGTCTTTCCACCAGTCCTTCCCACCCTCCCCACATGCCTCTCACTCTGCTCTTGAAACTCATGCTTATAGCCCGCCATGGGCAGAGGTCCTCTCCCACCCTCCAACCTGTCCTGGAAGCCATTGCCAGATTTGTGGTCACAAAGACTCACTTTACCCTGTCATCCTTTGCCCAACACTTCCAAAAGCTCTTCCATGGACTGAATGTTTGAGATTTGTGTGTTGAAGCCCTGATCCTCAATGCAATGGTATTTGGAGATAGAGTCTTTGGGAAGTAGTTAGGTTTAGATGAGGTCATGAGAATAGAGCCCCCACAATTGAATTGGTGTCCTTATAAGGGGATAAAGAGACCAGAGTGTGCACGAGCTCGCTCTCTCGCTCTCGCTTTCTCTGCCATGTGAGGATATACCAAGAGGATAACTGTCTGCAAACCAGGAAGAGAGCCCTCACCAAGCACACAAACATCTGGCACCCTGATGTCAGACTTGCAGCCTCTGGAACCATGAGAAATAAATGCTTGCTGTTTAAGCCACCAAGTCGATTTGTAATTTGTTATAGCTGCCCCAACGAAGACACAACGCAGGAAAGAACAGAACTGATAGGTGAGCGTTCAGGGCTGTCCTTTGGTGAGACATGATCCAGCCTTTCTAGCCTTATTCATCCTTCGTATTCATTTACTCATTCTTTCAATAAATATTTATTGATGTAAGGCACTGAGGATAAACAGTCAAGAATAAAACTGTCTTTTAAAAGCTCCTAGTTTAGTGCAAGAAATAGCTGCATAAACAGATAATTATAATGTACTGTATTAAGGGCAGAGAAACAGATATTGACAAGGAAATATGGGAACCCAAAGAGGGAATTCAATACAAAGCCAACATGAACAGGGAAGTTACATCGAGAAAAGTCTTCCAGGAAGATGGATGCCCGAATTGAACTTGAAGGTGGACACTGGTCAGTTAACAGGGAAGGAAATGACACCAGGGGTGCCAGGAGAAGGGACAGCCTGAGCAAGAGAAAGCTATGGAGTCAGAATGTAAAGTCCAGATGGGCAGTTGTCATATTATTTTTTTGCCTCTGTGCTTCTGGTGACTCAGAATCTAAAGGTTTATGTTCTTGGCTGGGCGTGATTGCTCATGCCTGTAATCCCAGCACTTTGGGAGGGCAAGGTAGGTGGATCATGAGGTCAGGAGTTTGAGACCAGCCTGGCCAACATGGTGAAACCCTGTCTCTACTAAAAAGACAAAATTAGCCAGGCATAGTGGCGGGCACCTGTAATCCCAGCTGCTCAGGAGGCTGAAGCAGGAAAATCACCTGAACCTGGGAGGCAGAGGTTGCAGTGAGCTGAGATCATGCCACTGTACTCCAGCCCAGGTGACAGAGCAAGACTCTGTCTCAGAAATACATATATATATATATATATATATTCTTAATTAGTGGTCACTGGATGGATGGATAATCCATGTGGGGAACTTCAGGAACTCCCATGTTGCTGGGACACCAAAGAGTGGGACAGGTGGGCATGACCAGAGGCAAAGTGGGGAGGGGGATGACAGGTCCAGCCATGATGGCTGTGTATATTTTACAAAAGGGGGAAACTTGACCTTGCAGTCAAGGATTCTTGAAGTCTGTTGCCTTCCAAGTCCACAGTACTCTCCCCTGACATTGTAAGGAAAGTTTTGCGCATAAATTTAGCTTTCATCATATTCTAAAAAAGATTCATTACCCAAACAGGTTAATGATAATGAGGATGAGGTTTGAAGGTTCTAAGCCAGAGAGGGCCAGTGTACAATTTATTAATGTGGATCCCACTGAAGTATGGAGAATAGGGGCCTTGTCTGTCTTCTGCACTGCTGTATCCCTAGCATCCATCGCTAGGCTTGGCCTGTGTTGGACGTTCAATAGAGAAAGAATGACAGCTGCGTGGACCCTGAGCTGAGGGGACCAGGCTGGAAGCCAGAAGACTTGGGAGGCTGTTGAACAGAACCTGGACTGGGCAGGGGGTGGGGAGTGGTTGGTTGCTGGTATAGAGTGAAAGTGCATTTCAGAAACATTTCGGGGCTAGAATTAATAAGACTTGGTGAATATGAGAGGTGAGAAAAAAGTAGATTTCTAGCTTGACTAGCCAGGTGGTAGTGTGATCAATGAAACAGCAAAAACAGGAAGCAGTGTGTGTTAGGAATTGCTGGTGGTTCAGTCTGTTGGACTATGGGACGAGGGAGAAGTTGGTAGGCAGTGGTGGATGGGGCTGAAGCTTGAACACAGAGCTGGAGACAGAGATGTGGAATCAGGCATATAATACTGTTGAGATCCAACCAAGGTGGGTCATGAATCTTTTTCAGATGGGAAAAGTTTGGCTGCCTCTTCTCGCTATATTTCTGCTACTAAATTATACATTGTGTGAAGGCAGGGACTATATAGTTCATGCTTTTTTAAATCCCCCAACCCACCGATAATATCTAGTAAAATGTGCACAGAATATATGAACTGTCATTCATCCATCCATCCTATGTTTATTATCTACTACATGCCAGGCACTGTCCTAGGCATTTGGGATAAATCAGGAAACAAAAAAGACACATATCCCTGCCCTCATGGTACTTAATTCTAGTGGCAACAGATAAACAATAAGCAATAAATATATAAAGAACAAAGTACGCAAGAAGGTGGCAAACGTTATTAAAACAATAAATAAGTAAAACAGGGGGTGGGGAGTGTTAAGGATGGATGCAGTGAGCCTCACTGAGAAGGGAAGATTTGGCAAAAGGCCTGATAGGGGTGGAGTTTGCTGGTTGGTGTCTTGGAAGAAAGTGTTCTGGAGACATGCAGGGTGACCAACTGCCTCTGCCTTCCCAGGACTGAAGGGCTTCCTAGGATGTCAGGCTTCCAGTACCAAAACCCTAGGAAAGGGAGGCCAGCTAAAGGCCCATGGCAGGAAAGTGGCTGCTGCGTTCAAGGAACCACAGGAGGCCAGTGTGACTGGAGGAGCATGATGATGGGGAGAGGAGGAGGTGACACAGGCCACTCCACAGGCCACCAAGTCATCCCGCACCCAGCACTTTTTCAGCCACTGCTGTGTGACAGATGCACATACTGAGCACAGAGGATAAATAAATTAATAAAACAGAGAACAAGACCAGTTTCACGGAGGGGAAAAGGACAGTATGACTCTCGTGCAAATATGTTCACCTTTCACAGCAACTTCCAGCCACCTCTTCGTTCATGGGTGGCAGGTGGCAGTGACCCTGTCCCCCGCCGGTGGGTTCTGCACCTCAGCGGCTGTCCGTGAGCAGTCCGTCCTCTCAGCAACCCCTTAGGGAAGAAAGTCCTGGTAAGCTGGACCAGCCTGACCCCAAGCCAGGGCAGGACACCTCATGTCACCAACTCATACCCCCCACAACCACAAACAACAGACTTTGAAAATGGCTTCCTCTAAGAGGTCCCCAGACACTTGGCGACCCATTAAGATGGTAATGAGGAGGACTTCTCCTGGAGTTTTCAAGATTTCAGAAAAGCCCCAGAAATAATACCCGTGGATTATCTTCCATTTTACAAAATATAAAGATGTATATATGGAATAGATTCCTAATTAGTTAACGAAGTTTGCTTCTTTCAGAAACAGCTCATGGAGCGCAGGGTTGGTAAGGGGGAAGATAGCAAGGGGGTCCCTGGTGTCCACAGATTAGGAAATGCTGAGTTAAAACTTCAGCTAAAATGAAAGGGTGTTATCTGAGAAAAACAATCGCATTAGGCTATCATCACTTATGAACACTTGAGTGTAAATTAGCCAGGGAGATTAGTTGTTCACAAATCAAAGATTTGCGTGGGACCAGGAAGGGGGAAGAGAGGATAAAAGAGGAGATTGGGAAGGACCAAGACAGTCTTAAATAGGGAACTGGATAAAGAGAACCTAAGATAAAAATACCATAAAAATAACCACGTAGGCCACAAAGCAGCTTTACATCTCCCACTTCATTTGCCCCTTCACAACCCAGGACAGCGAGAACTATAATTATCCTCCAAAAGGCAGCATGGCACGGCAGAGCCAGGCGCTGGCTTCAAAGCCCACGCTATGGCTCTACTAGCTGTGTGATTTGGGCAACTTATTCAACCTCTCTGTGTAGATAATTATAGTGTCCACCTCATAGGGCTGCTGTGAGAATTAGGTGAGTTAATTCATGAGATCCTGGGAACATGCTTGACACATGGTAAGCACTCAATACATGTTAGCTGTTATTTTATAAATAAGGCATAATAGTGAGGTGAAGAGATTTGGCCAAGGTCACCAGCAACAATACAGCAAAGTGTACACCGTGCAACTTCAGGTTTCCTGGGAAAAGGAATCTTCTGGGAAATGTAGTTAGGAAATGCAGATTCCCAGGCCCCGCCCCAGATATTCTGATTGGGTGGGGCAAGTAAACGGTGCCACAGGAGGGCAAGAATCTGTATTGAGAACAGGCACTGCCCAGGTGATTCTGATAGAGAGGATCAGCAGGGGAGAGCCTGCGGAACCCTGGCTGGGATGCAGAGGCTCCTGCTGCCTCACTGGTCTGCCATCCAGGAGACCACAGGGGCCCCTGCACCTCCTCTTCCCAACTCCTTGACCAATAGTCAGGGCCACGGAGGCTTCACAGGGCAGCATAGCCCCCTACTTCTGACTTACTGTGCATTTTTCTTTCCCTAGTTTCCAAGGTAAAAAGTGAGGCAATCCATTGTCAGAGAGATAAAGAGTTCTCTCCAAGACCAAGAGCTTTAAAACCAAGCTGCACTTCAGAGTGGATTTTACCACTGGGCTCCGTAATGGAAATGCTGACATAATCTTAATTATGAGGGAGACTTTCCTTCAGATGGAAATGCGGTGACCTAGAAGGCTCCATTTGCAAGTCCTCCTGACCTGTAAGAGAAGATGCCTGGTGGAATATTTTGGGTAATATATTATGCATCTACTTATCCTATGATCCCCATCTGTGGGCTTAGCAAGGCAGTATTTTGAAGAAAGAGAGAAAAAAATATGAACACCAGGCTTGAGAACACTCGCCTGGATCAGAGACCGGGGTGAGCTTTCTACTCTGCAGTGTTTTGCATTTCATATGAAGCAAAATCTATTTCAGGTGCTGCTGAAAATGCAGGAAAAGTACCAGTGACTAGAGTCCTAGGAATTAAACTGGCCTCAGTTCAGAGACGCAGAGTGGTCTCCTACCATCTTTTCTGCATATTCATAATTTGTCAATGTGAAGAGGTCTCCGCCACCGAGAAAAAAAAAGAAAGAAGGAAGGAAAGACAGAAAGGAAGAAGAAAAAGTTCCTTAGGAACTATCATCTCATACGAATGAGGTAGCTCCCTTCACACCAGCCCCAGGAGGCACACACGTGTCATCAGCCTCTGTCCTCTAGCACTTGACTTAATGCAATCCCTGCCAGTCACTTTCTCGCCAAGATATGAATGGTGTGGGCTCTAGGTTGAATATATTACTCAGAAAACAAGGCTGCCTCCCCTGAGAGTGGAGCAGTATTTAGACATTTCGCTCGTGGCTAGGATAAGAGGGCAGGCCCCTAAGCAAGAAGAGGAGGCTGCAGTGACTCAGTTTCTTAGCAGAGATAAAGGGTAAATCCTTGAGGTGGTGCCGTCCTATGGAGCTGAGTCACCTGCGGGCTTGCATGTGGCTACGATTGGCCATGAGTTTCTATCTACATTCATCTATGGCAGTGGTAAGTCACCATGATACCTTTTTTTTTTTTTTTTTTTGAGATGGAGTCTCACTCTGTCACCCATGCTGGAGTGCAGTGGCGCGATCTTGGCTCACTGCAACCTCCGCCTCCCGGGTTCACGTCCTTCTCCTGCCTCAGCCTCCCAAGTAGCTGGGACTACAGGCGCCCACCACAATGCCTGGCTAATTTTTTGTCTTTTCAGTAGAGACAGGGTTTCACTGTGTTAGCCAGGATGGTCTCGATCTCCTGGCCTCGTGATCTATCCGCCTCAGCCTCCCAGAGTGCTGGGATTACAGGCTTGAGCCACTGCGCCCGGCCACCATGATTCTTTTTTAAAGCATACAGTTCAATTTGTTTTGACAAACATATACACCCATGGAGCAGCACCCTGATCAGGATACAGAACCTTTCCATCCCCACACAGGGTTCCCTCGTGCCCTCTTCCAGTCAATCTTCTCCTCACCAGAGGCAACCATGTTTCTGATATGTTTACCGCAGATGAGTTTCACCTATTCTAGAATGGTAATATCAATGGACTCATACAGCATGGCCTTGTTTGGCTTCTTGTGTTAAATGTAGCATTTCTGAGATTCACCATGCTGTTGTCAGTAATTCACTCCTGCCAAAGACTGAATGTTCATGTCCTCCAGCATTCAAACACTGAAACCTAATTCCCAACGTGGTGGTATTTGGCGGTGGGCCCTTTGGGAGGTGATTAGAGCCCTCATGAATGGGATTACTGCCCTTATAAAAGAGACCCCAGAGAGGCCCCTCACCGCTTCTACCATGGGATGGCACAGTGGGAGAGGTTGCTGTGAACCAGAAAGCAGCCCTCACCAGACACTGAATCTGCTGGTGCCTTGATCTTGGACTGCCAGCCCCCAGAGCTGTGAGAAATAAATTTCTACTGTTTATAAACCACCTTCTATGATTTTTTTTTTTTTTTTTTTTTTTTGGAAACAGGGTCTCACTCTCTCACCCAGGCTGGAGTACAATGACACCATCATGGCTCAGTGAAATCTCGACCTCCCAGGCTCAAGCCATCCTCCTGCCTCGGCCTCTCAAGTAGTTGGGACCACAGGTCCATGCCACCATGCCTGGCTAATTTTTAAACTTTGTGTAGAGATGGGGTCTCACTATGTTGCCCAGGCTGGTCTCAAACTCCTGACCTCAAGTGACCCCCCGCCTCTGCCTCCCAAAGTGCTGAGGTTACAGGTGTGAGCCACTGCACCCAGCATCTGACCACTGTTTAAATGTTGGCAGCTCACTTAATAGTCCCACTTCTCTCGAAGGCATCTGTGTCCCTGAGCAAGCAAAGCCTTTGGTTTCCCACAGGCTCTGCTATCTACAGCAGCTCCTCTTCACACTGGCTTTCAGGATTCCAGATTTGTAGGGAGCTCTTGGTTTAACTTCTTGCCCCTTCTCCATCCTTCCTCTCAGCAGTGCTGTGGTTCTCATGGGAAGCAGGAATTTCCCCATTAGCCCATCCCCATCCCCAAATCATTATGACCTTAACTGGTAGATGTGAGTGAGGCAGGCAGGAGTGTAGAGGCGCCAAGAGTGAAAGGTGTCCTGAGCTCCGCGGAGAAGGAGCAGGGAGGATGAAGGAGGGCACGCTTCGAGGCCCCCAGAGTCTGTGCTAATTTATCCTTCCTCTCAAATTGCCTCCAAACTTCGGTAATAAGCATGCTCGTAGTTTGCTGATGAAATACATTCTTCCAAAGCAATTTTAAAATAATCGTACTGTATGCTAAACCCAAAAAAAAAAAGAAAGAAAAAAACCCTGCAGCCAAGTCATTCTAGACTGAACAGCAACGACAGAATTTCATAATTAGGAAATGTGGTGTCATTTCTGAATGTTATTGCACCTTTGAAAAACAGTATCAAACCGAGGACTGAATATTTGATACCCGATTGATTTCAGATTTCAAGTCAACTGCAGCAAAATAATGAGCTGCCTCTGTCGTGAGCTGCTGAGCTCCCACGCGGAGGGTCTGGGAGGGAACGCTCAAAGGGGGCACAGAGCCACGGAGTCTAAAGGCCTCTGCAACGAAGCTGTGGGGCTGCTGGGCTGGTGAACAAGCAGGATCCGCAATGTCTCGCATTGATGTTTTTGCCCAAGGGGATGTTTTTGAACCCAGGCTTTATTTTAAGTGCCCTTCAATTTTGCTCAGCGATGCTAATGCTGGGAGTCGGGGGATCAAAGTCCTGGACTAGAATTGGCTGGCAGCCCCCATCACTTATCCAGGGCTGGTCTCCACTGAGGTTGGATGGAGTATGTGGTATAGTTCGCGGACTGGGGATGACCAGTGGTGGCCTTCCTCCTCCAGACCCTCGCCTTCACCACCAAGCTTTCCACTCACTACCTCTATATCCCAGAAGAATTTCATTCATAAAATCGGAGCATCTTGGCCCGTAAAGGGATGGCATGCCATCCTTTTCAACGTTTCCCTTGAAGCCAGAATCCCCCCATGGCATATCCGAGATCTGCCTCAGGCTGTGCTGCTGGAATTCACATCACCTTGTGAAGCCATCAATTCATGGAGCCACAAAGTTAGAAAAGGCTCATTTCTCTTCACCCAAGATTTACTTCCATATAACAGCTCTTCCGATATCTGGGGACAGGTGCCCGTAGCACATGAGTTAGTATTCTGTCCGTATGATATAGCCTTCCCACTACAGTGTCCTCATCTCTGTGTCTGGGCTCCCTCAGAAGCCTTAGAAAGACCCTTGGGCATAGCCCTCAGTCAGTGATGGATGGGTGTTGACATACAAGTGTCCCGGTCCCTCATGCCCTGAACGGGATGACTGAGAAGCATGCTCTATACCACCTCCCAGTTTCTCCACAGTGTGGAGCCCCAGTTAATCCCAGTAGGAGCTGGCTGGATAACACACCCTTTACCAGCTGCTTCCCCGCCCTGGCTCCCTTCCCCACCCTCTTCCCGTGTTCTCTTTACTTCTCAAATAAAACACCTGGACCCAATGCTTGTCCCAGAGTCTGTTTCTGGGCAGCCCAACCCAGACAATGCCATATTTCAGTTCTCTTCCCCACGCCCAACATCCCTGATGCCTTCTCCTATTTCTGATGTGATAGTCCCAGATTTAGAATTACCCTGGCCAAGCTTCTCCGTGGCCATCTCACTTTCAAAGTTCTATCTTAAGATGTGAAGGCTAGGACAGGAGACGGTGCTCCCAGGACATCTATATAATGCAATGCAAGTCCTGTCATTTCTTTTGATCTCAGCACTATACTGCTCTTCTGTCTTAGGAATGCATTTGATTTTCCATCATCTCACGCTCTTGGTTTATAATCTTCTTGTTAATGTGAAACTCCCAGGTCTTCTGACTTGAACTGCTAATGCTCTTGGCCTTATTTCACTTTGGAGTGGATAAGCATACTCTCTGTGCCTTTATATAAACATTCGATGTCAATATTAGACAGGGCAGGCTAAAAAATATGGCCCTACAGTGTATTACTAGAGACCCTAGGTTGCCAGTAATTCATTAATCAAATCCTATGGGTACAAGTTGATTGGCCCATGACACACACATCTAATTGTTATCATCAAATCCACATTTTCTCTGGTAGGTCAGAGATATCATGAGAGTCTTCACAAATGCCCTGCTGAAAGCCAGACCCACCATTTAACAGACTGAATGGAATCAAATGAAATTCCAGGATCTTTCAGCATCCTGCCTTGTCCTGTCTCCCCTCCTCTTCCCATGCTCCATGGGATTACCTAATTCAAGCCAAGCCAATATGAAAAATGTTTCTCATATCCTTGGTTCCCAGGTTCTGACATGTCCCCATCATCTTTTTCTGGTAGCTGTTAACATAGGAGCCTGAGAAGTACTGGCCAAGGGCTAAGGAGATGGGGTCAGAAAACTTCTTCTGTAAAGGGGTAGATAGAATGTTTTAGGCTTTGAAAATCAGAGAGTCTCTGTCATGGTGTCTACTCTACCATTCTAGCACAAAAGGAGCCACAGACAATGTATTAACTAGTGGGTATGGCTGTGTTCCAATAAAACTTTATTGACGGACGCTGAAATTTGAATTTTATATCATTTTCACAGGTCACAAAATAGAATTTCCTTTCTGTGTTTTTTCCCCCTAACCATTTAAAAATGTAAAAAACCATTCTTAGCTCATAGAACCTATAAAAACAGCTGGTGGGCCAGATTCAGCCTACAGCCATTGTTTGACAACCCCTGCTGTACAGTAAAAGGAAGAGCACGAGCTCTGCTAATGACCTGAGTTCTTTCAGTTCCAGCTGTGGGATCCTGGGCACACCCCTTACCCCCTGACTCTGCTCACTTGCGAGTGTGGATGATATGGTGAAGGAAGGCAAGGCTGGGCCCAGGGTTAGGATGAGGCACACAAGGCACAGGTGCACAGAACATCTTAAATCCGTTACCCCAGGCTGGCTCTCTCACTGCAACCCTTTATTTCTAAATGCTACCACTGGCTTGCAATTTCTTTTAAAAATTGACCAGGGACTTACATGCAGTATGTTCCTTTTATGAAAAGCCAAATAGCTAGTCTGCAATGCTCTGACCCGCCTCTGGCTTTCCGTGTTCTAAAATTTCAGACAGGGGTTCAGTGATCACATCTCCAGGAATTTTCAGTGCCCTGAGCCGCAAGTGGTCTCAGCCCATACGCTTGTAGATTTAAAGGTGCTTGGGGGCTCTCTCGCCTTCAGCTTCACATCTCTTTTCTATGCTTATGTTTTATATAGCCCAGGTTAGAGACACATCACCTTCATCAATAACGGGGAAAGACAAGTGATCTGACCCTACTGTACTGGACACCCCATCTGCTATGATCTGAATGTTTGTGTCTTCCCAAAATTCATATGTTAAAACATATTCTCCAACATGACAGTGTTTGGAAGTGGGGCCTTTGGGAAGCGATGAGGTCATGAGGGCTATGCCTTCACCAGTGGGATTAGTGTCCTGAGGAAAGAGGCTCAAGCAAGCTCCTGGCCTCTTCCACCACGTGAGGACACAGCCAGAAGACTGCCATCTATGAACCAGGAAGGGCCTCACCACACACCACATTTGCCAGAGCCTTGATCTTGGACTTTCCAGCTACCAGAACTGTGAGAAATAGCTTTCTGTTGTTTATAAACCACCAAGTCTATGGTATTTTGTTATAACAGCTCAAACAAACTAAGCCACCATCCATCTACTGCACACTAATTTTTGAGTGTCCCCACCATGTTTTCTGGAAGACTCTTCAGCCACTTCTCAGCTTTCCCAGCCTTCCTGGGACTCACCTTTCATGATCACCATGTTCTTGTATTTGCCCTTGGCCACACGCTCCTTTTGAGAATTAATTTTGTGCGTCGACTTGGTTAGGCAAGGGTGCCCAATTGCTTGGTCAAACACTGGTCCAGATGTTGCTGTGAAGGTATTTTTTACACGAGATTAACATTTAAATCAGTAGAGTTTAGTAGAGCAGATGGCCGACCATAATGTGAATGGGCCTCATCCAATCCACTGAAGGCCTTAAGAACAAAAACAAGGTTCCCTGATGTAGAGGCACTCTCCACAAGACTGCAACACAGAATCCCTGCCAGAGTTTACAGCCTGCTGCCCTGTGGAATCCAAACAGAAGATTGCGACAGCAACTCTTATCTGCATCTCCAACCTGAAGGCCTGTCCCACGGATTTCAGACTTGTCAGCACCCACAATCATGTGAGCCAACTCCTTAAAATGTGTGTTTATATGTCCATCCTATTGGTGTGTTTCTTTGGAGAACCCTGACTAATCCACTCCTCCTCCCATCTTTTGCAGGGCTATGCTAGTTTTTTAAGAGCCTTATCGCCTTCTTTTGGGTCATTGATGACGCATAAATAATGGCATTGTAGAGTCTACTGTCCTTGTAACTCATATAAGCTTTGAAGACTTCAAGAGGTAAGAATTATTCCCCCCTCTCTTGCCTCGTTTCGACTTGCTTTTCCTCGAGTGTAAATAACATGCCTCACTTCATTCTCAGCTTGCTTCCTTCTTAGATAGATTCTAAGACGAAGGCCATTTTCTTCTGGGGTCTCTGTCTTTTCCTACCCCCAAATAAATTCTTTCTGGTCCCAATGACCAGTTTTTCTCTTTGCTGCTTCTCCTTGTCTTTTGGACATAAAATTGTCAGCAAGGCCAAACAAGAATTTATCTGTTTTTAGCAGCCCGAGACTCCGTCTGATGCCCAGATGGTTGAAGTCTTCCTTTACTCCTGGAT